>NC_134354.1:484783444-484965944 GCF_048569485.1 Anomaloglossus baeobatrachus | reverse complement strand
TGTGTGTGTAGGGGTAATGGGGGGTGCATTGTATTGTGTGTGTGTGTGTGTAGGGGTAATGGGGGGTGCATTGTATTGTGTGTGTGTGTGTAGGGGTAATAGGGGGTGCATTGTATTGTGTGTGCGTGTGTGTGTAGGGGTAATGGGGGGTGCATTGTATTGTGTGTGTGTGTGTGTGTGTGTAGGGGGTGATGGGGGGTGCATTGTAGTGTGTGTGTGTGTGTGTGTGTGTCAGAGATGTGTGTGTAAGAAGCAGTACTGTGTGTGTATATATGAATTAGAGCAGTCTGTGCGCCCCCCCCCAGAACTATATGGGTTCCCCAGAGCGCTATGTCACCCATCGCAGTGATGAGTACACCACCAGAGCTGTTTGCCACTCCAGTAACGTCTATGCCCCCTGCCCCTCCTGTAATGTATATATTGTAGCCCCCAGCCCCTCTTGTGATGTATATACAGCAGTGCTGTCAGTGTGCAGTCATGTGTGTTAGTGACAGCCATCGTGAAACAGCCACATGTCCTGAAGGAGCTGGACGGAAACAAGCGGGAGAGGTGAGTGAGGCTGCTGGCGACTTTCCCATATTAATACCTGTAAGGGCTCATGCGCACGTAACTGCTGAATATTCTGCAGCGATTTGACAGCACATGTGCGCGTCAAATCGCTGCAGAAACACTGCATAATGGATTCAGTTTTTCTGTACAAAAAAAGCCGATTTCCTGCGCTCTGGCTGCTGCCCCCACCATAGACAGAGCGGGAGCTGCATCCATAGCGCATGGAATAATTGACATGCTCATTTTATGAACGCACGGATTTGGGTCAACATTTTAGCACCCAAATCGCTGCGTTCATAAAAGCAATGGGTGCACGTATCATGCACAATCTACATAGATTGTATAGGGGACACAGGACGCATGCATTTACACTGCAGTGCTATACGCAGCGTAAATGCATGTAATTACGCAACGTGCGCACGAGCCCTAATGCGTCTGTCTGCATGTATGTCAGTGTATATAACTGTGCATATATTTGTCTGTTTATATGTATTTTTCTGAATTTGTCTTCAAATATGTATATACACATGCCTGTATGTGTGTGTGCGTGTCTGTGTGTGGATGGGGCCCACTGAGACTCACCCGGAGGCCACAAAACCCTGGAGCTGGCCCTGGCTGCCTTAACATTGGGATCAATAAAAAATATGTGACAAAAGCGGGCTTTACACGCTACAATATATCTTACGATGTGTCGGCGGGGTCACGTCGTAAGTGACGCACATCCGGCATCGTTAGTGATATTGTAGTGTGTGACAGCTACGTGCGACCCTGATTGTGCGTTAAAACGTTGATTGCATACACGTCGTTCATTTTCTAAAAATTGAACGTCTTTGTTCATCGTTCTTGAGGCAGCACACATCGCTCCATGTGACACCCCGGGAATGATGAACACAGCTTACCTGCGTCCCGCCGGCAATGCGGAAGGAAGGAGGTGGGCGGGATGTTTACGTCCCGCTCATCTCCGCCCCTCCGCTTCTATTGGCCGGCCGCTGTGTGACGTCCCTTTCACTTCAGGAAGTGGATGTTCGCCGCCCACAGCGAGGTCATTTGGAAGGTAAGTACGTGTGACGGGGGTTAATCGTTTGTGCGACACGGGCAACAAATTGCCTGTTCCGCACATACGATGAGGGCGTGTGCGATCGCATACGAGATCGAAATGTGTAAAGCAGCCTTAACTCTACTTTCTGTGTGTAAGTGGACAGCTGTGATTTATCCTGGACTGTGTGTGTATTGTAGTACTGTAAATCTGAATGTGGCAGAACAGGATAAGATAAATGTTCATTGGATTTATATCTAAATGCTACGGTTCGTGCTCTACTGTTATGGCTAAAAATGTTAACGTTATGGGGCCCCCACCAGATTTTCTGCCCAGGGGCCCCCACCAACCTTAATCTGGCCCTGGCAGTGATCTATTTCTAATATCCAGAGCAACCTACCCTGAGGCACCCCAACTCATGCAACACCTCTGAAATAACTGTTTTGGTTGGTCCCAATGACTTCAAGATTGGGGGCACAAGTGATCAAGATCACGACTACAGTAGAAGGTATTGCTCATGGAGTTGTAATAAGGGAGGAGGTGGCATGATATAACAAGTCTAATGCTAGTGGTCTACTGCTGATCAATATATCTGTACATGTCTGAATACAATGCAGAGTACGTAATCCCTTTAACGATATGAGCCCTAGGGTGCAGGTAATAATGCAACAGTAAAAAAAAAAAATGGACACTCTCATAGTCCCTGCAAGGCCCCGAGGCTTAAGGCTAGTCAGCTATATGAATAACACAGCTGTTAGGAAGGCTCTGTGTGAGGTAGCCAGACAGGTCCTAATAGGGCACCTTCAACCTCAAAAACAAGAAAACCTTGGTTTCTCAACCTGGAAGATCACAACACATATTAGCAAAAGTCAGCACTGTTCAGAGTTGTGTGTCTCAGTGATTGGGAGAACGCCAAACTGGAATGACAGCAAGTAGTGCACAGAGGCATATATATGCAGAAACAATTCGTCAAATTAGAAGAATGGGGCCTAGAGATCCCTTAATTACTGAAAGTCAAATTGGATGTTACATACTAAGCCTAAGATATCATCAGGGTCTACATAAAAACACAAAAGGGGTTTGCAGATGTCTGGTTACAGATGTTCCATTGATTTCACGCCAGGGGCGGAACGATCGAGGTTGCAGGGTTCGCGACCGGGCCCAGATATGCAGAAGGCCCGTGGACTCCAGCGCCTATTTTAGCTGGATGTGCGTCCAGGGTGCATATCCAGGTGAAATGCATCGCAGCACAGAGACCCGTGGGGTCCCTGGCTGTAAAATGCAACGGAATGGGGTCACAGGAGGCAGTAGCCAGCACTGAGGCTAACACATGTGCCCGCTGCTTAAAAAAATTAATATTCACTGCTCTCCCAGCCCATAATCCTGCCCACCTCTTACCACTGAAGCCGATACTGAGAGGTGGGCGGGCTTATGGACAGGAAGAGCAGTGAATATTCATTCTATTTAATAGCAGCACAGTGATCACCCAGCCGCCGGTTTCCTGCAGCTGCTGGGCAATGATGTGCTGCTATTAAAGAGAACAATTTCACTGCTCTCCAGTCCACCAAGAAATCAATGGATCCCCTGCTGGGCCGCGGACTCTAACAGTCTCTCCTTCAGCATACAGCACATATCCTCAGGGGTGGGATTCAAATTTTTAACAACAGGCTCTCTTCAAACCCCGCCCATTTGAAAACCACACCCATTCTGTAACCACACCCATTTTCACGCATTTTCCTCAACAAAAAGAATCCAAGTAGTTTAAATTATAATCTCTTTCCCCTTCTTACCCTCCTCTACCTTCACTCTCCTGTCCAGTACCAGTTGTTCCAGTCATTGTCAGTCTTATTGTATTAAGTGTTTTTTCTACAATTTTTAAAAATTATTACTAAAGAAGCCATGCTAAAATTGGAAGGGACGACCTTCCCCATACAGATCTCATCCCATGTGGTTGCTTTCCCCCTGCAGATCTCATCCCATGTGGTCTCCCCCCCCCTGCAGATCCCATCCCATTATGGCCTCTTTCCCCCTACAGATCCCATCCCATGTGGTCTCTTTCCCCTGCAGATCCCATCCCATGTGGCTGCTTTCCCCCTACAGATCCCATCCCATGTGGTCTCTTTCCCCCTACAGATCCCATCCCATGTGGTCTCTTTCCCCTGCAGATCCCATCCCATCATGGCCTCTTTCCCCCTGCAGATCCCATCCCATTATGGCCCCTTTCCCCCTGCAGATCCCATCCCATTATGGCCTCTTTCTCCTGCAGATCCCATCCCAATATGGCCTCTTTCCCCCTGCAGATCCCATCCCATTATGGCCGCTTTCCCCCTGCAGATCCCATCCCATTATGGCCTCTTTCCCCCTGCAGATATCATCCCATTATGGCCTCTTTCCCCCTACAGATCCCATCCCATGTGGTCTCTTTCCCCTGCAGATCCCATCCCATGTGGCTGCTTTCCCCCTGCAGATCCCATCCCATTATGGCCTCTTTCCCCCTGCAGATCCCATCCCATTATGGCCTCTTTCCCCCTGCAGATCCCATTATGGCCTCTTTCCCCCTGCAGATCCCCTCCCATTATGGCCTCTTTCCCCCTGCAGATCCCATCCCATTATGGCCTCTTTCCCCTGCAGATCCCCTCCCATTATGGCCTCTTTCCCCCTGCAGATCCCATCCCATTATGGCCTCTTTCCCCTGCAGATCCCATCCCATTATGGCCTCTTTCCCCCTGCAGATATCATCCCATTATGGCCTCTTTCCCCTGCAGATCCCATCCCACTATGGCCTCTTTCCCCTGCAGATCCCATCCCATTATGGCCTCTTTCCCCTGCAGATGCCATCTCATTATGGCCTCTTTCCCCTGGAGATGCCATCCCATTATGGCCTCTTTCCCTGCAAATCTCATCCCATTATGGCCTCTTTCCCCAGCAGATCTCATCCCATGTGCTCCTTTTCCACTGCAGATCCTGTGCCATACAACTTCTTTTCCCATATATCTTATGTGGTCTCCTTTCCCCATATAGCTGCCATCTTAATGTGGCCCCTCTCCCCATATAGCTCCCATCTTATGAGGCCCCTCTCCCTATATAGCTCCCATCTTATGTGGCCCCTCTCCCCATATAGCTCCCATCTTATGTGGTCTCCTTTCCCCATATAGCTCCCATCTTATGTGGTCTCCTCTCCCCATATAGCTCCAATCTTATGTGGTCTCCTTTCCCCATATAGCTGCCATCTTAATGTGGCCCCTCTCCTCATATAGCTCCCATCTTATGTGGCCCCTCTCCCTATATAGCTCCCATCTTATGTGGCCCCTCTCCCCATATAGCTCCCATCGTATGTGGTCTCCTTTCCCCATATAGCTCCCATCTTATGTGGTCTCCTTTGCCCATATAGCTACCATCTTATGAGGCCCCTCTCCCTATATAGCTCCCATCTTATGTGGCCCCTCTCCCCATATAGCTCCCATCTTATGTGATCTCCTTTCCCCATATAGCTGCCATCATATGTGGTCCCTCTCCCCATATAGCTGCCATTTTATGTGGTTTCCTCTCCCCATATATCTGCCATCTTATGTGGTCTCCTATCCCCATATAGCTGCCATCTTATGTGGTCTCCTCTCCCCATATAGCTACCATCTTATGTGGTCTCCTCTCCCCATATAGCTGCCATCTTATGCGGCTCCTCTCGCCATATAGCTAACATCTTATGTGGCCCCTCTCCCCATATATCTCCCATCTTATGTGGTCTCCTTTCCCCATATAGCTCCCATCTTATGTGGTCTCCTCTTCACATATAGCTCCAATCTTATGTGGTCTCCTTTCCCCATATAGCTGCCATCTTAATGTCGCCCCTCTCCCCATATAGCTCCCATCTTATGTGGCCCCTCTCCCTATATAGCTCCCATCTTATGTGGTCTCCTTTCCCCATATAGCTGCCATCTTATGTGGTCTTCTTTCCCCATATAGCTCCAATCTTATGTGGTCTCCTTTCCCCATATAGCTCCCATCTTATGTGGTCTCTTTTCCCCATATAGCTCCCATCTTATGTGGTCTCCTTTCCCCATATAGCTCACATCTTATGTGGCCCCTCTCCATATATAGCTCCCATCTTATGTGGCCCCTCTTCCCATATAGCTCCCATCTTATGTGGTCTCCTTTCCCCATATAGCTCCCATCTTATGTGGTCTCCTCTCCACATATAGCTCCAATCTTATGTGGTCTCCTTTCCCCATATAGCTGCCATCTTAATGTGGCCTCTCCCCATATAGCTCCCATCTTATGTGGCCCCTCTCCCTATATAGCTCCCATCTTATGTGACCCCTCTCCCCATATAGCTCCCATCTTATGTTGTCTCCTTTCCCCATATAGCTCCCATCTTATGTGGTCTCCTTTCCCCATATAGCTCACATCTTATGTGGCCCCTCTCCATATATAGCTCCCATCTTATGTGGCCCCTCTTCCCATATAGCTCCCATCTTATGTGGTCTCCTTTCCCCATATAGCTCCCATCTTATGTGGCCCCTCTCCCCATATAGCTCCCATCTTATGTGGTCTCCTTTCCCCATATTGCTCCCATCTTATGTGGTCTCCTCTCCACATATAGCTCCAATCTTATGTGGTCTCCTTTCCCCATATAGCTGCCATCTTAATGTGGCCTCTCCCCATATAGCTCCCATCTTATGTGGCCCCTCTCCCTATATAGCTCCCATCTTATGTGACCCCTCTCCCCATATAGCTCCCATCTTATGTTGTCTCCTTTCCCCATATACCTGCCATCTTATGTGGTCTCTTTTCCCCATATAGCTCTCATCTTATGTGGCCCCTCTCCCCATATAGCTCCCATCTTATGTGGTCTCCTTTCCCCATATAGCTCCCATCTTATGTGGCCCCTCTCCCCATATAGCTGCCATCTTATGTGGTCTCCTCTCCCCATATAGCTGCCATTTTATGTGGTTTCCTCTCCCCATATAGCTGCCATCTTATGCGGCTCCTCTCCCTGCATCTTCGGCTCACTGAGCGCTTACCTGCTCCCAGCACCGGCGGCCTCTCCTCTGTCTTCCGTCCTCCTCCGCGGCACTCTGCACACTGACGCTCCCGGTCGGCAGTAGGAGGAGCTACCTCTTCACACTGCCGTGACCTCTCTGCAGCGTCAGCACGTCGCTGCACGCCGGTTCAGGGAGCAGACAGGCTCCACTGAACCCGGACGTGCGGCGCAGAGGTACAGGGATTAATTTGTGTTAGAGTCTTAAAGACACTAACACAAATGAATACAAGGAATCGGATCGCCGGAGCTGTTTCTTGCCGGTTTCGGGAAACCGGATGCTTTTTTAACAACTGGTTCTCCCGAACCGGACAGAACTGGCTGAATCCCACCCCTGCATATGATGTATGTTCCAATTTAAGCTCCGCCCCTCTCCATCCATCAGAAGAGGGTAGAAAAGCTGAATGTTCCTCTCGTCCTCAGCCCAGCCATCCCCTGTATTGCACTCACTGCTCCTACACCTCACAGCAGTAAGCCGAGCCCACAAGCAGTAACCTCAGTCCACCAGCAGTGAGCCCCACCTACCGGCAAGGCCTGCTGTGGAGTCTCAGACCTGTGCAATGAGTGCTGCAGAAATATGAAAAACTGAAAAACTTCTAAGGAGATGTGTCCCTCTGTTCTGCACTGCCATAGCTTTATAGTCAGCACTAGCAGACTAAAGGAGCACAATGCGACCTGAAGTGAGTGCTGGAGCTCCCTGAATGATGTCTATAGTAGTGATGTGTCGGTCGCGAACTATCCCACACAAAGATCTGGCTCCCTGCTGTGAACGACAGGAGCCGGATCACCAGTGTGAGCCACTAAAATATCTAAACGGCTCTTTTCGCTGTCAAAACCCCGCCCACCCACAGCTAAACTCCGCCTACTCAGCAATCTAATTGGCCGCTTGTGAGTGGGCGGGGTTTAGCCGCGGGTGGGCGGGGGTTTGGCGGCGTTACTATAATCTTAAATATGTGTTCACCTGGGGTGAATAAGGAGCCGAGAACGAGCTGAAAGATCCGGCTCTTTTTGGTGAGCAGAGCCATGGGAACCGGATCACCAAAAAGAGCCGGACTGCCCATCACTAGTCTATAGCCCCACTACCCTCTTCTATACTTCACCCTACTAAAAGCTGCTTTTTTCTATTTGCCCCTCACAGCTGCACTCTCCTACCCCCCTCCAACACTGCCCTGTAGCTGATGATATAACATGCATGCCTCACATCTGTCCTGTGATGGTGACAGGGTGTCAACAATTTCATAGAGTTTGCTGTGAGAGATCTACCGTGTTTTTCCAAAAATAAGACCTCCCCCAAAAATAAGCCCTAGGAGGGATTTTCAGCATTTTCGGAGAAAGGCTTAAATATAAGCCCACCCCCGAAAATAAGCCCTAGTCGCGGATCAATAATGAAGTGTCCGTGCAACTAAAAAAGTTACAGATACTGCAGAACACTTCATTATACACAGCGGCACCCGGAAATTACACTCACCCGACACTGAGCAGCAGGACCTGCAGTGATCACACACCCGCATTCATCAGCTCTCACACACACACACACACACACACACAATCAGATCTCACACACACACACACACAATCAGATCTCACACACAAACATCAGATCGCACACACAGTCAGATCGCACATGTAATGATGAGCCAGGGAAGCCTCCGGCCTTGTAGTCGTGGCGGTAGTTTTCAGGCTTGTCCCTGGCTTCACCACTACCTCAAGGTCGGGAACTGACTTGGTGGGGCAGAGTGTGCTTGTGCATTCGCCGGACGATGTACAAACGATCTTCAGACAAAGGGTGCTGGTTACAAACGACATCCTTTATTGTACAACACGATCCGGCAGTAAAATCAGGCACTTTCGGTGGAGCTGGGGGCAGCCTGCCCTAACGCACCCTCTGGTGGGGATGTGCCCGGGGTACTCCACTTCGCCGGGCTCCCACTCTTTGGTTTCATGCACACCGGACCCACACCAGTTGCTTCACACCCTGAGGTTTCGTTCCACTCCTTACTCTCCGGCGCCCCCTGCTGGTCCCGCTCACACACTCTGCCCCTCGATGTTCACACTCTTCCGTCCCGGATCCAACAACCCACACACACACAACTATTCCCCTATCATTCAGCCGACTCCTCCTCCCCGGTGGCGACAGCCGTCCCACCCGGCCACTAGGGGTGCCCTATCACAATATACAATAATAAAAGTAAAACATTTTTATTAATTACAATTCCGGGTTATCTCAGCTCCCTCCAGTAGGGGTATGTTCACCCACTACACGCCTCCCCTCTTAAAATCCGAGCCTCCCGGCAAGGCTCTATCTATAAACACATAAACTGTAAAAACAAACATATCATGGTGATAACCTTCAGCCCAGTCCACAACAGGCGGCCTGTACAAGGAAAAGGGGCACCAGTCCAGCGCTCGGTCTTCGGCGGCGCTCCCGGTCTTTGCTGGCGCCCGGAGGCTTTACAGCGCTCCCGGTCTTTGCTGGCGCCCGGAGGCTTAGCAGTGCTCCCGGTCTTAGATGGCGCCCGGAGGCTTAACAGCGCTCCCGGTCTTTGATGGCAAGCAACAGGCATGTAAAACTGGTAACAAACTGCAAACTCTTCGCCCTGCGGAGGAGTCCCCGACTCAGTCTGACAGCGAACTCTCTCCGGGCTTTAGCAACTGGAACACAAACTTCTGCCGGTCAATCAACAATACCGGTCTTCATACAAGCCGTCTGAGGTGATCTACTCCGGAGGCCAGGACCGCTTCCATTCGGCAGTTTGCGCCTGGATGTAATCGCCCAGGGTCTGCCCTGGTTGTCGGCGTACCCTCCGGAAAGACACAGGAGCGTAGGGGGTCTCTGATGGCGTGGCCTCTTCAGTCCCCGCCGGGGGTGATGGAGGCGCTACCCGGGGTGGTTGAGTCACGGGTTGCGGCACATCCAGGACAATTACCGGGCGATTGGTAACGCTCTGATTGACCGCCACCACCGGGGTGCTCTTTTCCGGGTCAGCTGTCAGGCCAGACTGTACCTCCGGTGTGACCGCCAAGGTGCGCCTGGACTGGGAGGCATCGGTCGACATCGGTTTTGGCGGGTTCCGTCGCCGTTCCTGGTGCTCCTCCCATTCCAGCTCCTGTTGCCATTGGGCCGCTTCCCGGGCGGTCGGCATCCGGGTCACTCCAACCGCGAAAAGGCCGCGGCTTCCCGCCTCGGGTAAAAACTGCACTTTCTCACCCGGATAAAGTGTGTGAAGCCGCTTCGGTAGACCCTCCACGTCCAGGTGTACCCGATTATAAAAATAGTCATCTCCGGTACTCGCTTCCCGGATAAACCCATAGCCCTCCTGCTGGTTGAATTTCACCACTATACCAGAGGTGAATTGCAGGGCCAGCTCCTCAGCGCCGGGCCCGGACATCATTTCCCGGACGACGGTCTCCGCAAGCAGCCGCTCTTGGACGGGATCTGGTACCGGAGACGGAGCCCTTGGGTGCAATGTGGGAGACGGGGTCACAGGGTCCCAAAAGAAGCCCCGGTGGTCTTGTTCCAGCCTCTCAGCAATCACTTCGGCCGGCTCCCGCACGGGGACAGATGGTGCTGCGGCTGTGGCGACGGGCTGAGGTGTCTCCAAGGGGGAATAAGTAATCCCCAGGGGCCGGTTCCCCACCGGTAGCTGGGTGGCATAAGTTGCCCGTACCTCCGTGGTAGTGCCTCCGGTTGTCGCGTTCCAGGTGGTCAGCCAGGTCACTTTCTCCGGACGTGCTGGGCCTCCTGGCACGGTCGGGATATCCAGTAAGGGCACTTCTGCTGCGGCAGCGTGCTTGGGACGCTCCCGGCCTAGGCTAGTCAGGGCCATGGCGGTGGCGAGTTCCTGTTGTTGGCCGGAGGTCTCCATCTCTTTGTCTTGCAATGTCGCTAGTAATGGCGGCGGAGTCGATGCTGAGACTGGAGGAAGTGGAGGCGGGCCTATGTTTCCCGCTCTTGGGCATGCTCCACCCCCAGCCTCACACATCATCTTGACTCCTCCGCGGCGGTTCTCCTTTTTCTTCAAAACACCGCCCACTTCATGTTTCTTTCTTCGTGCCCTGGGACTGGCGCCTCCCCTCTTTGGGCGGAGTACTCTGTGCTTCTTCTTCGGCACCGGCCAGCCCCAGGCTCTTCTTTTGGCGCCAATTTTTCGCGCCCTTTCTTCCTCAGCTTCACAGACGGCGGCCATCTTGCCGCCATCTTGTTCCCGATCCAACGCCTTGGGCACTTCTTCCTCCCACCATGGGACTGGAAATCTTCTCTCATAGCCCGGATCCGGTGCACTCGGCACCACTTGATCTCCGGCTTCTTGGGTTCCTGGCAGGGAATTCGCATCCTGCCGACTACGCCACATGTAATGATGAGCCAGGGAAGCCTCCGGCCTTGTAGTCGTGGCGGTAGTTTTCAGGCTTGTCCCTGGCTTCACCACTACCTCAAGGTCGGGAACTGACTCGGTGGGGCAGAGTGTGCTTGTGCATTCGCCGGACGATGTACAAACGATCTTCAGACAAAGGGTGCTGGTTACAAACGACATCCTTTGTTGTACAACACGATCCGGCAGTAAAATCAGGCACTTTCGGTGGAGCTGGGGGCAGCCTGCCCTAACGCACCCTCTGGTGGGGATGTGCCCGGGGTACTCCACTTCGCCGGGCTCCCACTCTTTGGTTTCATGCACACCGGACCCACACCAGTTGCTTCACACCCTGAGGTTTCGTTCCACTCCTTACTCTCCGGCGCCCCCTGCTGGTCCCGCTCACACACTCTGCCCCTCGATGTTCACACTCTTCCGTCCCGGATCCAACAACCCACACACACACAACTATTCCCCTATCATTCAGCCGACTCCTCCTCCCCGGTGGCGACAGCCGTCCCACCCGGCCACTAGGGGTGCCCTATCACAATATACAATAATAAAAGTAAAACATTTTTATTAATTACAATTCCGGGTTATCTCAGCTCCCTCCAGTAGGGGTATGCTCACCCACTACACACACATAAGCAGATCGCACACACAAACATCGGATCACACGCAAACATCAAATCACACACACACACAAACATCGGATCGCACACACATCGGATCACATACACACTCACCTCATCCAGCGACACCGATCTCTTCTCGCCGGGAGAATCCTGAGATGCAGTGCAGTGGAGCGTAACGAACAGAACCTGCGGCCGGACACGTGACTTGCTTCATTCCCTGCTGCCGTAAGTGCTGGATGTGATGTGATGTGTGTGTGTGATCTGCTGTGTGTGTCTGCAATCGGCTGTGTGTGTGTCTGCGATCGGCTGTGTTTTTCTGCGATCGGCTGTGTGTGTCTGCGTTCGGCTGTGTGTGTCTGCGTTCGGCTGTGTGTGCCTGTGATCGGATGTGTGTATCTGTGATCGGCTGTGTGTGCCTGCGATTGGATGTGTGTATCTGTGATCGGCTGTGTGTGCCTGCGATCGGATGTGTGTATCTGTGATCGGCTGTGTGTGCCTGTGATCGGCTGTGTGTGCCTCCGATCGGATGTGTGTATCTGTGATGGCTGTGTGTGCCTGTGATCTGCTGTGTGTGATCTGCTGTGTATATCTGCGATCGGCTGTGTATCTCTGCGATCGGCTGTGTATCTCTGCGATCGGCTGTGTATCTCTGCGATCGGCTGTGTATCTGTGATCGGCTGTGTGTGCCTGCGATCTGCTGTGTGTGATCTGCTGTGTGTGCCTGCGATCTGCTGTGTGTGTCAGCGTGTCAGCTAGCAGCAGGGTAGGACGGCGTGCAGCACCGACCGGAGCTCACAGGAGGACCTTGGAACCATGCAGACGTCCTGGTCTGGTGAGTATGAAGGCCCCGTCACACTAAGCAACATCGCTAGCAACATCGCTGCTAACGAACAACTTTTGTGACGTAACAGCGATGTTGCTAGTGATGTTGCTTAGTGTGACATCCAGCAACAACCTGGCCCCTGCTGTGAGGTCGTTGGTTGTTGCTGAATGTCCTGGGCCATTTTTTAGTTGTTGCTGTCCCGCTGTGAAGCACAGATCGCTGTGTGTGACAGCGAGAGCAACAACTGAATGTGCAGGCAGCAGGAGCCGGCTTCTGCGGACACTGGTAACCACGGTAAACATCGGGTAACCAAGAAGCCCTGTCCTTGGTTACCCGATATTTACCTTCGTTACCAGCCTCCTCCGCTCTCACTGTCAGTGCCGGCTCCTGCTTCTTGCACGTGTAGCAGAGTACACATCGGGTAATTAACCCCATGTGTACTGTAGCTAGGAGAGCAGGGAGCCAGCGCTAAGCGGTGTGCGCTGCTCCCTGCTCTGTGCACATGTAGCTACAGCACACATCGGGTAATTAACCCAATGTGTGCTGTAGCTAGGAGAGCAGGGAGCCAGCGCTAAGCATTGTGCGCTGCTCCCTGCTCTGTGCACATTTAGCTGCAGTACACATCGGGTAATTAACTCGATGTGTGCTGTAACTAGGAGAGCAGGGAGCCAGCGCTAAGCGGTGTGCGCTGCTCCCTGCTCTGTGCACATGTAGCTGCAGCACACATCGGGTAATTAACCCGATGTGTGCTGTAACTAGGAGAGCAGGGAGCCACCGCTAAACGGTGTGCGCTGCTCCCTGCTCTCTGCACGTGTAGCTGCGTACGCTGGTAAGAAAAGGTAAATATCGGGTTGGTTACCCGATATTTACCTTAGTTACCAAGCGCAGCATCTTCCACGCGGCGCTGGGGGCTGGACACTGGTTGCTGGTGAGCTCACCAGCAACTGGTGTAGCCACGCTGCAGCGATCCCTGCCAGGTCAGGTTGCTGGTGGGATCGCTGGAGCGTCGCAGTGTGACATCTCACCAGCAACCTCCTAGCAACTTACCAGCGATCCCTATCAGGTTTGATCGTTGTTGGGATCGCTGGTAAGTTGTTTAGTGTGACTGGGCCTTGAGTCTCCTGGGAAGTGGGGGGTCTGCTTTTTTGGAGGGTAAACTTACCCCCAACCGTGTTTCTCCAAGAATAAGACCTCCTCCAAAAATAAGCCCTAGTGCTTTTTTGGGGGGCAAAAAAATATAAGACAGTGTCTTATTTTTGGAAAAACACGGTAACTTTCTTATTTCTTTGTGTATACAGTGTGTACAAAATGCTCACATATACAGGATATAAAAATACATATAGTGTATAAGTCTGCATTTATGTGAATAAATGAATGTGTACATGTGTTTCATTTTTACTGATAAAATACTGAAATCACCCAAAAAACCTCTTAAAATTTCCAAAACTTGTGTACCATTAAAAAAACAAATCCAATTTTTATATGCAAAATGAATAATAATATTTATTCACTTATATAGTGCTATTAATTCTACAGCGCTTTACATACATCAGAACACTGTCCCCATTGGAGCTCACAATCTACATCCCCTATCAGTATGTCTTTGGAGTTTGGGAGGAAACCGGAGATCCCCGGAGGAAGAAACCCACGCAAACACAGGGAGAACATACAAACTCCTTGCAGATGGTGTCCTTGGTGGGATTTGAAACCAGGACCCCAGCGATGCAAGGCTGAATAAATCTATAATGGTATTTGTAGCACAAATATACGAAACAGCAAAAAAAAATGGATGGGGCTATATACTATATACCAGGATAAGGGACAAAGATACAAGCATGTCGGGGGTGAGGCCCAGTCCCAGCGCACTGTTCAAATGTATTTGCGTCTGAAAGACGCAAATACATTTGAATAGGAAGGAGGAAGCTGCAATCACCGTCACAGCCAATGCCGCGCTCCTCAGCAGCGTATGCATGCCGGGCACACAGCACACAGTAGGGCCGGCATAGCACAGTGCGCTGCCTCCTGGTCCTGCTGCAGCTAGTATGCGCATGGCAGTGCCTGGCTTGCACACTGCTGAGCAGAGCGGCAGTGACAGCAGAGAGCGGCCCACTACAGGGACCGGCCCACTACAGGGACCGGCCCACTACAGGAAAAGGCCCATCTGGCATTTGCCAGACTTGCCCTATGGTCAATCCGGGGCTGGGGGTGTTTGACTGGCTGGCCGTGATAACCTGGAACTCCCAACTGTGAGTGAAGAGCTAATGACAGCATCCCCTGTGTCCTGGATTATCTGCGCCGCCAGCTCCGCGCTGTTCAAAGACTTCATCTGCTAAAGACTACGTGCGGCTGCCCTGGGGCCCACTCCATCTGTGGGAGCTGTACCATCCTAGCTGCATCTCCATCTACCCCAGCGGTCCTATTCTGCAGCGTCGGCCATATATTACCAAATGCCACAGGTGGCGTCACGACTCATTATCCCCTGTAAATATTCCCCACATCTTTCCCACGTTTTAAACAACACCGCCAGGGTCACGGAGCGGGCCCTGCCACCGTGATCTCCCAATAGAACCGGCCCGGTTCCGAGTGCCCCACAGCCCTGGTGGGCGTGTCAGTCCTAAGGAGAATCCATCAATGTGAAAGTAGTGGACAATCCCTTTAAAGTGTCTGTGATTTATTGTGAACCTGAAGAAACTTTTCCAGATGATTCTGGCTGTAATTATCATTCTACAGTGCACAGGGGATGCAGCTGGTATCTTCATATTGGAATAATTGGCTGTGACATGTAGCACTCATTATCTGCTTTTCCTACGTGTCCATAATAAATATTGTCTATGAAAAAAGAAAAAGCCTTGTTGGCGACCCTGCCCTGCCCACTACAAGCCAGACCTGCCGGGGCCAGGTGAGAACCTGTTCTGCCGAGTCACGTGTTCACACAAGGCACAATCCAGCACGGCACAGGGCCTAACTCCGCCCCGTCATGTGACTGATCACATGATCGCGACGTCAGCAAAGGTCCTTCTTCCAGGTAGAATCTAGAAACCATCGTACGAACAGTTGCGGAAATGGAGGTGAGAATGTCGGGCTGTTGCTTCAGACGGAGGAGCTGTGCTGTGGGCGCGTACTCGGCAACATGGCCGCTGTGTGAATGGACTGTGTCCGGGAGCAGCTGTGTCTAGAATACATGTTATCATGTGTGGGGGCTGCACAGCTCATCCCTGCCCTGTGGTCACTGGGGCGCTGAGCTGTGTATCTGAGCGTATGTGTGGTACTGCTGAGAGCACTGTGCACCACGGGTCACGGAATGAAGTCCATTACTGAGGAGCTGAGCTGTGTATCTAAGCTATTCCAGACAGTGTGACGTCCCCACACTACATTACCCCCCCCCACACACTACATTACCCCCCCCCACACACTACATTACCCCCCCCACACACTACATTACCCCCCCCACACACTACATTACCCCCCCACACACTACATTACCCCCCCCACACACTACATTACCCCCCCCACACACTACATTACCCCCCCCACACACTACATTACCCCCCCCACACACTACATTACCCCCCCCACACACTACATTACCCCCCCCCACACACTACATTACCCCCTCACACACTACATTACCCCCCCCACACACTACATTACCCCCTCACACACTACATTACCCCACCCACACACTACATTACCCCCCCCACACACTACATTACCCCCCCCACACACTACATTACCCCCCCCACACACTACATTACCCCCTCACACACTACATTACCCCCTCACACACTACATTACCCCCCTCACACACTACATTACCCCCCCCACACACTACATTACCCCCTCACACACTACATTACCCCCTCACACACTACATTACCCCCCCCACACACTACATTACCCCCCCACACACACTACATTACCCCCTCACACACTACATTACCCCCCCCCACACACTACATTACCCCCCCACTCAGTGTGACGTCCCCACACTACATTACCCCCCCCACACACTACATTACCCCCCCACTCAGTGTGACGTCCCCACACTACATTACCCCCCCCACACACACTACATTACCCCCCCCCCTCAGTGTGACGTCCCCACACTACATTACACCCCCCACACAGTGTGACGTCCCCACACTACATTACACCCCCCACACAGTGTGACGCCCCTACACTGCATTACCCCCCCACACAGTGTGACGTCCCCACATTGCATTACCCCCCCACACAGTGTGACGTCCCCACACTGCATTACCCCCCCCCACACAGTGTGACGTCCCCACACTGCATTACCCCCCCCACACAGTGTGACGTCCCCACACTGCATTACCCCCCCCCCACACAGTGTGACGTCCCCACACTGCATTACCCCCCCCCACACAGTGTGACGTCCCCACACTGCATTACCCCCCCACACAGTGTGACGTCCCCACACTGCATTACCCCCCCACACAGTGTGACGTCCCCACACTGCATTACCCCCCCTAACAGTGTGACGTCCCCACACTGCATTACCCCCCACACAGTGTGACGTCCCCACACTGCATTACCCCCCCCACACAGTGTGACGTCCCCACACTGCATTACCCCCCCCACAGTGTGACCGTCCCCACACTGCATTACCCCCCCACACAGTGTGACGTCCCCACACTACGTTACCTCCCACACAGTGTGACGTCCCCACACTGCATTACCCCCCCACACAGTGTGATGTCCCCACACTGCATTACCCCCCCCCCCACACACAGTGTGACGTCCCCACACTGCATTACCCCCCCCACACAGTGTGACGTCCCCACACTGCATTATCCCCCGACAGTGTGACGTCCCCACACTGCATGACCCCCCCCCACACAGTGTGACATCCCCACACTGCATGACCCCCCCCCACACAGTGTGACATCCCCACACTGCATGACCCCCCCACACAGTGTGACGTCCCCACACTGCATTATCCCCCCACAGTGTGACGTCCCCACACTGCATGACCCCCCCACACAGTGTGACATCCCCACACTGCATGACCCCCCCACACAGTGTGACATCCCCACACTGCATGACCCCCCCACACAGTGTGACGTCCCCACACTGCATGACCCCCCCCACACAGTGTGACGTCCCCACACTGCATGACCCCCCCACACAGTGTGACGTCCCCACACTGCATGACCCCCCCACACAGTGTGACGTCCCCACACTGCATGACCCCCCCACACAGTGTGACGTCCCCACACTGCATGACCCCCCCACACAGTGTGACGTCCCCACACTGCATGACCCCCCCACACAGTGTGACGTCCCCACACTGCATTACCCCCCCCCACACAGTGTGACGTCCCCACACTGCATTACCCCCCCCACACAGTGTGACGTCCCCACACTGCATTACCCCCCCCACACAGTGTGACGTGCCCACACTGCATTACCCCCCCCCACACAGTGTGACGTGCCCACACTGCATTACCCCCCCCCACACAGTGTGACGTGCCCACACTGCATTACCCCCCACACAGTGTGACGTGCCCACACTGCATTACCCCCCCACACAGTGTGCATTACCCCCCCCCACAGTGTGACGCGCCCACACTGCATTACCCCCCCCCACAGTGTGACGCGCCCACACTGCATTACCCCCCCCACGCAGTGTGATGTGCCCACACTGCATTACCCCCCCACGCAGTGTGATGTGCCCACACTGCATTACCCCCCCACGCAGTGTGACGTGCCCACACTGCATTAGCCCCCCCCACGCAGTGTGACGTGCCCACACTGCATTAGCCCCCCCACGCAGTGTGACGTGCCCACACTGCATTAGCCCCCCCACGCAGTGTGACGTGCCCACACTGCATTACCCCCCCCCACGCAGTGTGACGTGCCCACACTGCATTACCCCCCCCACGCAGTGTGACGTGCCCACACTGCATTACCCCCCCACGCAGTGTGACGTGCCCACACTGCATTACCTCCCCCACACAGTGTGACGTCCCCACACTGCATTATCCCCCACACACACAGTGTGACGTCCCCACACTGCATTACCCCCCACACACACACAGTGTGACGTCCCCACACTGCATTACCCCCCCACACAGTGTGACGTCCCCACACTGCATTACCCCCCCACACAGTGTGACGTCCCCACACTGCATTACCCCCCCACAGTGTGACCGTCCCCACACTGCATTACCCCCCCCACAGTGTGACCGTCCCCACACTGCATTACCCCCCCACACAGTGTGACGTCCCCACACTGCATTACCCCCCCCACACAGTGTGACGTGCCCACACTGCATTACCCCCCCCCACACAGTGTGACGTGCCCACACTGCATTACCCCCCCCCCCACACAGTGTGACGTGCCCACACTGCATTACCCCCCACACAGTGTGACGTGCCCACACTGCATTACCCCCCCACACAGTGTGCATTACCCCCCCCCCCACAGTGTGACGCGCCCACACTGCATTACCCCCCCCACAGTGTGACGCGCCCACACTGCATTACCCCCCCCACGCAGTGTGATGTGCCCACACTGCATTACCCCCCCACGCAGTGTGACGTGCCCACACTGCATTAGCCCCCCCACGCAGTGTGACGTGCCCACACTGCATTAGCCCCCCCACGCAGTGTGACGTGCCCACACTGCATTAGCCCCCCACGCAGTGTGACGTGCCCACACTGCATTAACCCCCCCCACGCAGTGTGACGTGCCCACACTGCATTACCCCCCCCCCACGCAGTGTGACGTGCCCACACTGCATTACCCCCCCACGCAGTGTGACGTGCCCACACTGCATTACCTCCCCCACGCAGTGTGACGTCCCCACACTGCATTACCCCCCACACACACACAGTGTGACGTCCCCACACTGCATTACCCCCCACACACACACAGTGTGACGTCCCCACACTGCATTACCCCCCCACACAGTGTGACGTCCCCACACTGCATTACCCCCCCACAGTGTGACCGTCCCCACACTGCATTACCCCCCCCACAGTGTGACCGTCCCCACACTGCATTACCCCCCCACACAGTGTGACCGTCCCCACACTGCATTACCCCCACACAGTGTGATGTCCCCACACTACATTACCCCCCACACAGTGTGACATCCCCACAGTTCTCCCTACACACTCAGTATACACTGTGTTCCAAATGATTATGCAAAAAATATTTTTTCATATTTTCCTAACTTTATGAATTGCAGTCATTGTTAATTTCCAGTCATCTACTATTCGAGTATAATTGAAATGTTTTTGATCAAACTGCCTATGAAAACAGTATATTTTTAAAAATAATAAACACTCAAAATGCATGTTCCAAATTATTATGCACAGCAGAGTTTTGAACCTTTTTATTTTGATTTTGAACAACAAAATGGTCAATTGTGACATTATAAGCATTATCAGCTTATTACAAAATGAAATCAAACAGTTTTCAAGTCAAAACTTAATTCTAGGTGATGTTACACTTGCACATAGGACCCCTTGTTTGAAAGAAGCTTCTGAACTCTCTCGTCCATTGATTGTCAGTTTTTGGATGGTTTGTGCTTCAATTGTTTTGCATGTGGACAGAATACCCTCCCAGAGCTGTTTCTTAGATGTGAACTGTCTCCCGCCATCATAAACACTCCTTTTGATGATGCTCCAGAGGTTCTCAATGGGGTTGAGGTCAGGGGAACATGGTGGCCACACCATAAGTTTGTCCTCTTTTTTGCCCATAGCAGCCCGAGATGCAGATGTGTAATTTGCAGCATGAGAATGTGCATTATCATACATGAAAATGATCTTGCTGCGGAATGCACGGTTCTTCCTCCTGAACCATGGCAGGAAGTGCTGTTTTAGAAACTCCACATAGATTATGGCGTTCATCTTTACCCCTTCAGGGATCCTAAAGGGGCCAACAATCTCTCCCCATGATTCCAGCCCAAAACATTACTCCACCTCCTCCTTGTTGGCGCCTTAGCCGTGTTTTCATGGGTTGTCCATCAACCAGCCATCCTCCTCTCCATCCATCTGGACCATCGAGCGTTGCACGGCAATCATCGGTGAACAAAACAGTTTGGAAGTCAGTTTTCATGTATCGTTTGGCCCACTGGAGCCGTTTCTGCTTGTGTGCAGTGGATAGAGGTGGTCCACAGGATGGCTTACCCACAGCTGCAAACCTCTGAAGGACCCTGCATCTTGTTGTTGGAGGCACCAGCAGCTTCAAAAACTTGTCTGCTGCTATGACAAGGCATTTTAGCAGCTGCTCTTTTAACCTGACACAATTGCCTGTTGGAAAGAGTCCTCGATTTTTCCTTATCAGCACGCACACGCGTGTGCTGTGAAGCAGCTACATACTTCTGGATTGTGCGATGATCACGATGAAGTGTCTTGGCAATGTTGATTGTAGTCATGCCTTGACCTAAATACTCCACAATTTGTTGCTTCTCAGCAACCGACACATTCTTTTTCTTTCCCATTTTGGCAAAAAAATGTAGGCTGCTTAATAATGTGGAACAGCCTTCTTAAGTAGTCTTGCCTTTATTGGGACACCCCTTCCAAACTAATCTGCACAGGTCTCTGCAACTGCTTTCAGAGATATAAAGAGCCCTGACACACATCACCAGCAATGAGTTTACATGACAAACAAAAAATTTCTAACCTTATCAATCCTAAACTCTTTTTGCATAATAATTTGGAACACAGTGTAAGTCCACACAGTAGAACATCTGACAAGCATCCCACTTGCGAATGTGTCCTGTAACTTCTCTCCTCCTCCAATACTGAGCTGGTTTCTACTGCCCAGCTTTGTGACCTGAGAATGCCTGGTGATCTGACGGACTCTTCATATCCTTCAGTATGAATACAGAGGTGGAGACAGACAGTGTATGGGCCTTTTTATTATCCAGAATCTTAACATAACCTCTTTTGTCTCTAAGAATTTCAAAATACATGTTATCCTTAAAATGAATAAGTTCCACAATGCTATGTCCACCCCTGCCCAGACAGAATGATGGAGCAGGGTCCTGAGAGCTCCCTGCTCCACTGTTATATTCAACTGTGTCCTAAGGTACAGACACCAGGACAGCTTCCCAAATTCAGGACTCCAATCCCACTTGATCCAGGATGGTTGATGTTGATACTAAACAGGCATATCTGTTATGTCTTTTCCCCGTGTCATCCTCACTGCCTCTGTGTTGCATATGTTTGTTTTCTTTCACTGAAGCAGGAAGGCTATGAACTTTTTTTTTTCCTTATCCACTGTCTTTTTAACAATGGATCAATGAAACGTGGACATAAAACTATAGTACAAGGTACAGTGGGGGAAAAAAGTATTTAGTCAGCCACCGATTGTTCATGTTCTCCCACTTAAAAAGATGAGACAGGCCTGTAATTGACATAGGTAGACCACAACTATGAAAGACAAAATGAAAAAACAAATCCAGAAAACCACCTTTTCTGATTTGGCAAGATTTGTTTTTGCAAATTATGGTGGAAAATAAGTATTTAGTAATCTAAAAACATGCAAGATTTCTGGCTCTCACAGACCTGTAACCTCTTCAAGAGGCTCCTCTGTCCTCCACTCATTACCTGTAGTAATGGCACCTGTTTGAACTTATCAGTATAAAAGACACCTGTCCACAACCTAACAGTCACATGCCAAACTCCACTGTGGTGAAGACCAAAGAGCTGTTGAAGGACACCAGAAACAAAATTGTAGCCCTACACCAGGCTGGGAAGACTGAATCTGCAATAGGCAAGCAGCTTGGTGTGATGAAATCAACTGTGGGAGCAATAATAAGAAAATGGAAGACATACAAGACAACTGATGATCTCCTTCGATCTGGTTCTTAACACAAGAACGGTGAGCAAAAATCCTAGAACCACACATGGAGACCTAGTGAATGACCTGCATAGAGTAGGGACCACCATAACAAAGGCTATCATCAGTAACACACTATGCCGTCAGGGACTCAAATCTTGCAGTGCCAGGCGTGTTCCCCTGCTTAAGCCAGTACATGTCCGGGCCCGTCTGACATTTGCTAGAGAGCATTTGGATTACCAGAAGAGTATTGGGAGAATTTCATATGGTCTGATGAAACCAAAGTAGAACTGTTTGGTAGAAACACAACTCATCGTGTTTGGAGGAGACAGAATGCCGAGTTGCATCCAAAGAACAAAATACCTACTGTGAAGCATGGGGGTGGCAACATCATGCTTTGGGGCTGTTTCTCTCCAAAGGGACCAGGACGACTGATCCGTGTACATGAAAGAATGAATGAGGCCATGTATCGTGAGATTTTGACTGCAAACCTACTTCCATCAGCAAGGGCATTGAAGATGAAACGTGGCTGGGTGTTTCAGCATAATGATCCCAAGCACACTCTCAGGGCAATGAAGGAGTGGCTTCATAAAAAAGCATATGAAGGTCCTGGAGTGGTCTAGCCAGTCTCCAGATCTGAACCCCATAGAAAACCTTTGGAGGGAATTGAGAGTCTGTGTTGCCCAGTGACAGCCCCAAAACATCATTGCTCTGGAGGAGATCTGTATGGAGGAATGGGGCAACATACCACCAACAGTGTGTGACAGCTTTGTGAAGACTAACAGAAAACATTTGACTTCTGTCATTGCCAACAAAGGATATATAACAAAATATTGAGATGAACTTTTATAATTGACTAAATACTTACTTATTTTCCACCATAATTTGCAAAATAAATCTTGCCAGATCAGACGCGGTGATTTTCTGGATTTGTTTTCTCATTTTGTGTCTCATAGTTGTGGTCTACCGATGATGTCAATTCCAGGCCTCTCTCCTCTTCTTAAGTAGGAGAATATGCACAATTGGTGGCTGACTAAATACTTTTTTTTCCACACTGTATGCCTTAGGGTACTTTCACACTTGCGTTTATTTCCTTCCGTTAACGGATTCCGCTGTTTCCCATAGACTTGTATGGGTGACGGATTGTACCAAAAGGACCTGCGTTGCTTCCGCTGAGCGACGCTCCGTTCCGCCCAGCGGGAGCAACGCAGCATGTAACGTTATTTTGAGCAGCGGAATCCTCTGGATTTCACTGCGCATGTGCTTTTTTTCTTTTTTTTTTTTTTTTTAAAATCAAACTTTATTTTGGCTTGCGGTGGCCGAACGTTCAGCTGAGCGCCCAGCCGTCGGCAAGCGACAGTGCTCAGCTGAGCGACCGGCTACCGGCATGCCCGGGCGCCGGCAAGTGACAGCGCTCAGCTGATCACCCGGCGGTCGGCTGCAGGGAGCGATCAGCTGATCACCCGGCGGCCGGCAAGTGACAGCGCTCAGCTGATCACCGGCGGCCGGCTACTGGGAGCGATCAGCTGATCACCCGGCGGCCGGCTACTGGGAGCGATCAGCTGATCACCCGGCGGCCGGCTACTGGGAGCGATCAGCTGATCACCCGGCGGCCGGCTACTGGGAGCGATCAGCTGATCACCCGGCGGCCGGCTACTGGGAGCGATCAGCTGATCACCCGGCGTCCGGCTACTGGGAGCGATCAGCTGATCACCCGGCGTCCGGCTGCTGGGAGCGATCAGCTGATCACCCGGCGGCCGGCTACTGGAAGCGATCAGCTGATCGTTCACAATAGTCTGCCGCTGGTAAAACTGTAAAAAAAAAAAAAATCAAAACGAATTGCGTTGTTTTGCAGCATCCGTTGTGCCACTATATGCAACACATCCGTTGCATCCGTTACACAACGCAATGCAACGGATACCGTTCAATGCAAGTGTGAAACTAGCCTTACTGATCCCCACAGTCTATAATGGCCATGTTTAATCTGCATTTTGGCTGGTGATAAGACAGCCTCTCTGGCTCATGGACCGGAGACATGGGTCTGTTTTTTTACAAAGACGTGTGTCTGGATCAGTGAAACTCTGTGGGTGTTCCGTCCCCCCCACAAAAAACTAATAGTATTAGCAAATAATGAAAATGATACAAGAAGCACTGCATTGTAACGATAATGACATTAATTTAGAGGTCATCCAAGTGAATTAAAAATGTAATTACTAGCAGTGTAAAATATGTGAGGAATACTGCAGTGCCATTCTGATTGGCCCCGTCTTCTTGACAGTCCATAGTGATGTCTGGTAACTACCCAGGGGAGTCTACAAATAGTTGGGACTGAGAAAGCATCTCTGTGGGCACAGTGGAGTATTGCTAGGGAGTCTTCTGCACAGAGTGACTGTTCAAACCAAGCACTCGGTGCATCATGGTGTGGCCAGCAATTTAAGTACACCTCCCCACCTACTTGTTCCCTCTGTCTCCCTCCACTTCTTCCTCCTTTCATTGATTGACAGCTCTGGCTTTATTCAACCAGAGAAGGGTGGAGATAGATGTAAAATAACAGATGGGAAGGTGCACTTAAATGTTTGGCCCCGCCATGATGCACCGAGCACCTGCACTTGGTTTCATCAGTCATCCTGTGCTGACGGAGTCCCTTTAGGCCATATACACACTGAGTATTTGGTGAGTTTTTTACCTCAGTATTTGTAGCTCAATCCAGGAGTGGGTGATAAATACAGAAGTGTTGACGTGTTTCTATTATACTTTTCTTCTGATTGTTCCACTCCTGATTTTGGCTACAAATACTGAGGTAAAAACCTCAAAAAATACTCCCCGTGTGCACAGGGCCTTGAAGGGTTTTGGATTTAAAGACAAACCCCATTTTTCCTTTTTCCTGTCATACTTGTTTGCTTTTTCATTCCCTATAGCTGACACTGTACAGCAATGGTGGCTCACCTGAGGGCTGTCCTGGCCGGTATTTCATCCCAGGAATGTAGTCATGATCTCACCGGTTGTCATCCTGAACAGGTTAGCCCAGCACATTACTGTACAGTGCCTGGTGGAAAGATGACACGTCCCATAATACAGATCATCATACCAACTCATGTACAGCCATTGAGCTGTAGCACAAGCTGGTACACTTATTAGAAGACTGTCGATTTTACGATCTGCCATAGTCTTCAATGACCACAATGTCAGGGGCAAGATGGCGATTAGGGAGATTTTCTACTGTAGTGTTCCATGCTTTGTAATCTGCACTGTGGTTACTTTCCTCTAGGACACAGGTCAGGATGGCGTCTCGTCACCAGCCACCCCTGGAGCAGGGAAGTCCAAGGTGAATAATTGGATATGTTTCTTTTTGACACAATGAATACAGACTGGTTGACTGACTACACAGGAATGTGTGACCTTATTGTGCTAAAATTGCCTCTGACTCACGGCCTTACTTCCTGGATGGTATCGCTCACCTAGCAGTGATACGTCTTACTGAGAATACAAGCTTCTTCACGAGGAATTAAAAACTGCCCACGCAAATACTGTTTTCCTAAGGAATGAGAGGGAGAAGAGCAAGGCATGGGGCTATTAGATAGATGGGAAACATGCATGGTAGATGTTCAGAATGAGAAAGAGATATTTTCATAGAATCATAGACTATTAGAGTTGGAATGGACCTCCTGGGTCATCTAGTCCAACCCCCTGCTCAAAGCAGGATTCACTAAATTTTATAACGTAGTATTAGAGTAGTTAAATGTTAAATGGGTTCTCCAGGATTGGTAACCTGATGGCATGTCCTTTTAAGATAGATGAACAACATCATGGAAGTATGGCGCTCGCACCCCCAATTATCTTCACTGGGCTGACTGAGCACATCTTGCCCCTTACTCTTTGTTCAGTTCCTCTCTGTACTTTCAGTAGTGCCTGTGACTGGCATTAAAGTTCCCTATAACCTCGTACGGGTCAAGTCAGTAGGACTTACTGCGCTATGTGCGCATGTTGCGTATTTGCATGCAGTTACGCTGCGATCTGCACCGCAGCGTAACTGCATGCGTCCTGCGTCCCCAGCATAATCTATTAAGATTATGCAGTAGCCGTGCGCACGTGGCATCTTAGAGCGCAGCGCTTCGGCTGCTGCCCGAAGTGTGTGTTCTAAGAAGTGACATGTCACTTATTCCGTGCGCTCTGCCTGCATCCCCCCGCTCTGTCTTTGAGGGGATGCACTCAGAGCGCATGGAATCGGCTTTTTTTTTTCATTACGGACTCTTTCTGCAGCGATTTGAAGCAAACGTGTGCTGTTCAAATTGCTGCAGAAATTTCTGCAGGGCAGAACGCTACGTGCGCACATATGCTAATACAAGGAGCTGCCACTCCTAAGGATAAACTCAGTGCTTACAGTCAGAATGAGCCCTTATAGTGTCCATATAGATGTACTGATTTGACGTAGAATCCCAATTGACTGTATACAGGTCTATTGGGGCTCGTTTTCTGGCCTGTTTAGTACTGTTTACACAGGCTGAAGAATATTTAAGAATCATTTATGCCGGCATAAGTTATTCACTCATTCAGCGAACATGCATTTTGCTTGTTTATTGGTGCTCACCAGCCTGTTTATATTTGGCAAATGATTGATAGTAAGCATTCTTACTAACCCTCGTTCTAAGGGGTGCTTCACACACAGCGAGCTCGCTGCCGAGATCGCTGCTGAGTCACGTTTTTTGTGACGCAGCAGTGACCTCATTAGCGATCTCGCTGTGTGTGACACTGAGCAGTGATCTGGCCCCTGCTGTGAGATCGCTGCTCGTTACACACAGCCCTGGTTCGTTTTCTTCAAAGGCGCTCTCCCACTGTGACACACAGATCGCTGTGTGTGACAGCGAGAGAGCGACAAATGAAGCGAGCAGGGAGCAGGAGCCGGCATCTGGCAGCTGCAGTAAGCTGTAGCCAAGATAAACATCGGGTAACCAAGGTGGTTACCCGATATTTTCCTTAGTTACCAGCCTCCGCAGCTCTCACGCTGCCTGTGCTGCCGGCTCCGGCTCTCTGCACATGTAGCTGCTGTACACATCGGGTTAATTAACCCGATGTGTACTGTAGCTAGGAGAGCAAAGCTAAGCAGTGTGCGCTGGTAACTAATGTAAACATCGGGTAACCATACCCGATGTTTACCTTAGTTACCAGTGTCCGCAGCTTCCAGACACCGGCTCCGTGCAAGCGCAGCGTAGCTTGCACGTCGCTGCTGGCTGGGGGCTGGTGAGATCTGCCTGTTTGACAGCTCACCAGCGACCATGTAGCGATGCAGCAGCGATCCTGACCAGGTCAGATCGCTGGTCGGATCGCTGCTGCATCGCTAAAGTGTGAAGGTACCCTTAGATAATCAGATTATCTAAATTCACCTTTAGGTCTTGTTCACACCAGCGTATAAACAATTAGTCTGATTTTCATCCAGAAAAGGAGGATGATTTTTTTCTTCACTTGTCATTCGTGTACTGTACAATCAATTTTTTTTTTATCCAGCAGCTATTAATCATTTACAATTTCCTTTATTACAGAATTGTAATGTATCTGTAACCCTGGAGTGCTATACTGTGACTCTGAATGGCATTCGATTTTTAATTTTTTTCTTGCCCGTCTGATTTCAGAGTAAAATTGTAATATGCTGCAATTCATTTTACACACAGATTTTTTTTTTTTCTTTTTACACTGACAATCATCAGCACTGCCTCGTGAAATAGCATCGATCCAAGTGCTGTGTGATGAAAAATCAGATAGCACTTGCCTGATTTATACGCCCTTAAACTAAACGGCTACTAGTCTGAAAAGTGCTAAAATGACAATCTGCAGGAAAAGAACGGAGTGCTCTGGTTATGGCATGTGTACAGTGGAGCTCTTGTAATAAGGAAGAAATAAAAGTTGCAAGTAAAGATCTTCCACAACAAAAGGAATTGGTACAGACAGTATATTGGAAAGTAATACAAGCTATTAGTACACACAGAACACAATAAGCTTTGTTTGCTGAAGCCATAAAAGCCATTGTGGGCTAGAGATGTAAACTTGTAAGTTCCTGTTTGCTCAAGTCCTTCTTAGCCCAACTATAAAGGCCCCGTCACACTAAGCAACATCGCTAGCAACATCGCTGCTAACGAACAACTTTTGTGACGTTGCTAGCGATGTTGCTGTGTGTGACATCCAGCAACAACCTGGCCCCTGCTGTGAGGTCGTTGGTTGTTGCTGAATGTCCTGGGCCATTTTTTAGTTGTTGCTGTCCCGCTGTGAAGCACAGATCGCTATGTGTGACAGCGAGACAGCAACAACTATATGTGCAGGCAGCAGGAGCCGGCTTCTGTGGAGGCTGGTAACCAATGTAAACATCGGGTAACCAAGAAGCCCTGTCCTTGGTTACCCGATATTTACCTTTGATACCAGCCTCCGCCGCTCTCACTGCCTGTGCTGCCGGCTCCTGCTGTGTGCACATGTAGCTGCAGGACACATCGGGTTAATTAACCCGATGTGTGCTGTAACTAGGAGAGCAGGGAGCCAGCGCTAAGCATTGTGCGCTGCTCCCTGCTCTCTGCACATGTAGCTACAGCACACATCGGGAAATTAACCCCATGTGTGCTGTAACTAGGAGAGCAAGGAGCCAGCGCTAAGCAGTGTGCGCTGCTCCCTGCTCTGTGCACATTTAGCTGCAGCACACATCGTGTAATTAACCTGATGTGTGCTGTAACTACGAGAGCAGGGAGCCAGCGCTCAGTGTGCGCTGCTCCCTGCTCTCTGCATGTGTAGCTCCGTGCGGTGGTAACCAAGGTAAATATCGGGTTGGTTACCCGATATTTACCTTAGTTACCAAGCGCAGCAGCTTCCACGCGGCGCTGGGGGCTTGTCACTGGTTGCTGGTGAGCTCACCAGCAACTTGTGTAGCCACGCTCCAGCGATCCCTGCCAGGTCAGGTTGCTGGTGGGATCGCTGGAGCGTTGCAGTGTGACATCTCACCAGCAACCTCCTAGCAACTTACCAGCGATCCCTATCGTTGTTGGGATCGCTGGTAAGTTGCTTAGTGTGACTGGACCTTAGCAACATCGCTAGCAACATCGCTGCTAACGAACAACTTTTGTGACGTTGCTAGCGATGTTGCTGTGTGTGACATCCAGCAACAACCTGGCCCCTGCTGTGAGGTCGTTGGTTGTTGCTGAATGTCCTGGGCCATTTTTTAGTTGTTGCTGTCCCGCTGTGAAGCACAGATCGCTGTGTGTGACAGCGAGACAGCAACAACTAAATGTGCAGGCAGCAGGAGCCGGCTTCTGCGGAGGCTGGTAACCAATGTAAACATCGGGTAACCAAGAAGCCCTGTCCTTGGTTACCCGATATTTACCTTTGTTACCAGCCTCCGCCGCTCTCACTGTCAGTGCCGGCTCCTGCTCTGTGCACATGTAGCTGCAGGACACATCGGGTTAATTAACCCGATGTGTGCTGTAGCTAGGAGAGCAGGGAGCCAGCGCTAAGCAGTGTGCGCTGCTTCCTGCTCTGTGCACATGTAGCTGCTGCACACATCGGGTAATTAACCCGATGTGTGCTGTAACTAGGAGAGCAGGGAGCCAGCGCTCAGTGTGCGCTGCTTCTTGCTCTCTGCACGTGTAGCTCCGTGCACTGGTAACCAAGGTAAATATCGGGTTGGTTACCCGATATTTACCTTAGTTACCAAGCGCAGCATCTTCCACGCGGCGCTGGGGGCTGGTCACTGGTTGCTGGTGAGCTCACCAGCAACTCGTGTAGCGACGCTCCAGCGATCCCTGCCAGGTCAGGTTGCTGGTGGGATCGCTGGAGCGTCGCAGTGTGACATCTCACCAGCAACTTACCAGCGATCCCTATCGTTGTTGGGATCGCTGGTAAGTTGCTTAGTGTGACTGGACCTTAAGGGGTGCTTCACACATAGCGACAACGACGTCGCTGTTACGTCACCATTTTCTGTGACGTAACAGCGACCTGGTAAGTCGCTGTTATGATCGCTGCTTAGCTGTCAAACACAGCGACGCAGCAGCGATCATAACATCGCTACATGTGCAGAGAGCAGGGAGCCGCGCACACTGCTTAGCGTTGGCTCCTTGCTCTCCTAGCTACAGTACACATCGGGTTAATTAACCCGATGTGTACAGCAGCTACATGTGCAGAGAGCAGGAGCCGGCAGCACAGGCAGCGTGAGAGCTGCGGAGGCTGGTAACTAAGGTAAATATCGGGTAACCACCTTGGTTACCCGTTGTTTACCCTGGTTACAGCTTGCCGCAGCTGCCAGATGCCGGGTCCTGCTCCCTGCTCGCTTCATTTCGTCGCTCTCTCGCTGTCACACACAGCGATCTGTGTGTCACAGCGGGAGAGCGCCTTTGAAGAAAACGAACCAGGGCTGTGTGTAACGAGCAGCGATCTCGCAGCAGGGGCCAGATCGCTGCTCAGTGTCACACAGAGCGAGATCGCTAATGAGGTCACTGTTGCGTCACCAAAACCGTGCCGTAGCAGCGATTTCGGTAGCGATCTCGCTATGTGTGAAGCACCCCTAAAGGCCCAGTCACACACAACGACTTGCCAGCAATCCCGAAAGCGATGCGACCTGATAGGGATCGCAGGTAAGTCGCTGGGAGGTCGCAGGTGAGATGTTACACAGTCAGATCTTACCAGCGATGCAGGAACAATACAGGTCACAGTAGCGACCTGTATAACGATCTCAGCAGTCACTGTGACCCTGTCACACAGTGTCAAACACAGCGATGTGTACTGCGCAGCAGGACATCGCCTTTGAAGAAAATGGCCTGGACCATTCTGCAACGACTAGAGATCTCACACCAGGGGCCTGATCGCTGGTAGGTGTCACACATAAGATCGCTAACGGGATCGCTACTGCGTCACAGAAACCGTGACTCAGCTGCGATCTCGCTAGCGATCTCATTATGTGTGACGGTACCTTAAGGCCCCTTTACACCCTGAGACTTTCTAGTGATCCCAACCTGGCCGGGATTGCTACAAAGTCTCTGGTGAGTCGCTGGTGAAACAGGCAAACCTGGAAAACGACGCAGCAGCGATACGGACCTGCAGAACGACCTAGCTAGTAATTGGGGACGTTGTAAAGCAGCTTTTTGAAAGGGAAGTCGCTAACGAAGTTGCTGTAAAGTCCCCTTTACACACTGAGACTTTCTAGCGATCATGCTGCACAGCGGGAAACAAAGGACCAAAGAATGGTCCTGAGAGATGTGTAGTGATCAGTGACCTCACAGCAGGGGCCAGGTCACTGATGTGTTTCACACACTACAATGTCGCTGGGGAGGACGCTATTACGTCACAAAACCGGTGACGTTACAGCGATGTCGTTTGCGATGTTGCAGTGTGTAAAGTTGCCTATACACAGGGCAGGATTACACAACAAAGCTTTGGTGATGGCAGCATGTGTGCGATCACTTTAGGCTACTTTCACACATCAGTTTTTTTCCATCAGCTACAATCCGGAAAAAAACGGGTTAACGGGTCCGGTACCGCATCAGTTTTATCCCCATAGATTTGCATTGTTACCGGATTGTACCTGATGGCTTTGCGTTGCATCCGTTTTTTTCCGGATGCGGCAAAATTAATTAAAGCGGCGGCCGAAGGCAACGTGTCTTGCAACGTTTTTTTGTCCGGCAAAAAAAAACCGCATCGCGCGCAATACGGCGTGTTTTACAATGAAAGCCTATGGACGCCGGATCCGGCGCAATGCGGTAAAAAATGGATGCAGCTGACGGATCCGTTTTTGTAAACTGCGCACGCACCAAATTAATTAAAAAAACTGATCCATCAAAAAAACGGACAAAACGGATGCAAAACGGATCCAACGGATCCGGGTTTTTACGCATCCGGCATAACGGATCCGTTAAAAACCGGATCCGGTGGATACGGTTTTACATTTTTTTGCCGGATCCTTTGGATCAGGAAAAAAAAGGATTGTGCCTGAATGCAGAAAACTGATGTGTGAAAGTAGCCTTAGCTATGTTTGATTACTTTCAATGGTTGGAGATATATGTTATGTACCCACAAATTGTTTTCTAGCTGGACTCCCTGCCTAAAGAAGATCTCATCAAATTTGCTAAGAAACAGATGATGGTTATTCAGAAAGTAAAGTCAAGATGTGCAGGTATGGATTTGCCACTTTATGCAACACTATAAGCTGTGCATGCCCTGGTTCAGGTGATGGACTTGCAGGGAAGGAGTTCTTTTTGAACCATTCGACCAATAGCAGGCCGGGGTTGTGGACAGAAACAGAAGGGTTAACATACCACTACCACCTTTGGCTCTGTGCGCACTAGAAAATGGAATTGTCTTAAGAAAATTCTGGACCCTCTGAAAGAATTCCACCCCCGCAGCAAAAAAAATGCAAAAAACCACACCCAAATTCCACATGCGGTTTTGCCGTGGTTTGTGTGCGGAATTGCCACAGTTTTTCCGCTGGTTGGTCTCTGCGTTTTTTTTACCATTATCTATGGCAAAAACCGCAGGTACGGTACCTGCGGAAATTAAGTGACATGCATATTAATTCCGCAGCAAAACCCACAGGGACAAAAAAACGCAGTGTGCGCACAGCATTTTTTTTATCCCCATAGGTTTTCCTGGAGAAGGACTGCACAAATGTTATAAACATTTTCTGCAGCATTCTTTCAGCGAAATCCGCGGGAATTCTGCGGTAAAATCCGCAGCGTATGCACAGGACCTTAACTAATTTAGTGATCAGCTTCTTGTCAATGTACCCTTCTCACAGCTAGCGATTGTCCAGAGCAAATGATTTATTTGATCAAATAATTTAAAAAATTTAAAAAAAAAAAATCCTAGGCCCTGTGTGCACACTGCGTTTTTTTGCCACGGATTTGCTGCGGTTTTTGCTGCAGAATTGGTGGAGTTTTTGTTCAGACGCTTCATGTAGTCATTCCCCAACAAAGTCTATGAGAAATCTGAAATGCTGTGTGCGCATGTTGCATCATTTTTCCTTACAGGTTTTGCTGCAGAATTTCTGCAGCAAAAAAAAGTAGCATGTCACTTCTTTTCTGCGTTTTTCCCTGTGTTTTGCCGTTGACGATGTTAAAAAAAAAAAAACAAAATGCAGGGACAAAAGTACAGGCAAAAACGCGGTAAAAACCACGTGCGGTTTTGGTGCGTTTTTTCCGCAGGTAGGTGCGTTTTTCTGCCAGAAGGTGCGTTTTCGCTGGATAAACAAATCTGCAGTGTGCGCACATAGCCTTAAGGCCACTTTACACGCTGCGACATCGCTCAAGCGATCTCGTTGGGGTCACGGAATTTGTGACGCACATCCGGCCGCATTAGCGATGCCGTTGCGTGTGACACCTTTGAGCGATTTTTGCATTGTTGCAAAAACGTGCAAAATCGCTCATCGGTGACATGGGGGTCTATTCTCTAATATCGTTGCTGCAGCAGTAGCGAAGTTGTTCCTTGTTCCTGCGGCAGCACACATCGGTAGGTGTGACACCGCAGGAACGAGGATCCTCTCCTTACCTGTGTCCCGCCCGCAATGAGGAAGGAAAGAGGTGGGCGGTATGTTCGTCCCGCTCATCTCCGCCCCTCCGCTTCTATTGGGCGGCTGATCAGTGACGCTGCTGTGACGTCGCTGTGACGCTGAATGAACCGCCCCCCTTAGAAAGGAGGCGGTTCTCCGGTCACAGCGACGTCGCAGGGCAGGTAAGTAGTGTGACGGGTCTGGGTGATGTTGTGCGCCACGAGCAGCGATTTGCCCATGTTGCACAACCGATGGGGGCGGGTACCCACGCTAGCGATATCGGTCACGATATTGCAGCGTGTAAAAGCGCCCTTTGCTGTGGTAAAAAACAAATGCACTGCAACGTATAAATGCAGCATAAAGGTTTAGTTGTCCGTAGTTTCATCCTCACCAATTGAGCATCATTAGCTGCTATAGATGACCACACACGTGCGATCGCATGTCATGCTAATGAATGGAGTTTAAGGAACCATTATTAAACCTTATTCAGACCTACATGATGCAGACTGGCCGCGAGTCTCCTGACCTGAACTTGACTGCTTTGTTGACATATATGAGGTTATTGAGCTCAGATCATGAGATCCACTGTGTATTGTTTCATGGACGGTTCAATTCACCCTAATTGGGACAACTCACAAATTGTGAACCATGGATTGTTGAATATATTGTTGTACTAGATACACCTGATTTTTTGTGTCCTGAGTTGTTAACGTTGCTGTATCTAATTTGCAGATTTGGAGACAGAATTGGAGGGACTGAAATCAAAACCAGTGACAGGAGGAGCAGATGATGTTGTACAGGTATGTTGGGGAGGGGTGGATGATGTTGTACAGGTATGTTTTGGCATGGTGGATGATGTACAGGTATGTTTCGGAGGGGCGAATGATGTAGTGCAGGTATGTTAGGCAGGGGCAGATGATGTGCAGGCATGTTTCGGAGGGGCGGATGACGACGTGCAGACATGTTTTGGAGGGGCGGATGACGACGTGCGGGCATGTTTCGGAGGGGCGGATGACGACATGCGGGCATGTTTCGGAGGGGCGGATGACGACGTGCAGACATGTTTCGGACGGGCCGATGACGTTGTGCGGGCATGTTTCGGATGGGCCGATGACATTGCGCGGGCATGTTTCGGACGGGCCGATGACGTTGCGCGGGCATGTTTCGGACGGGCCGATGACATTGTTGCGGCATGTTTCGGAGGGGCCGATGACGTTGTGCGGGCATGTTTCGGAGGGGCCGATGACGTTGTGCGGGCATGTTTCGGAGGGGCGGATGACGACATTCGGGCATGTTTCGGAGGGGCGGATGACGACGTTCGGGCATGTTTCGGAGGGGCCGATGACGTTGCGCGGGCATGTTTCGGAGGGGCCGATGACATTGTTGCGGCATGTTTCGGAGGGGCCGATGACATTGTTGCGGCATGTTTCGGAGGGGCCGATGACATTGTTGCGGCATGTTTCGGAGGGGCCGATGACATTGTTGCGGCATGTTTCGGAGGGGCCGATGACATTGTTGCGGCATGTTTCGGAGGGGCCGATGACGTTGTGCGGGCATGTTTCGGAGGGGCCGATGACGTTGTGCGGGCATGTTTCGGAGGGGCCGATGACGACGTTCGGGCATGTTTCGGAGGGGCGGATGACGACGTTCGGGCATGTTTCGGAGGGGCGGATGACGACGTTCGGGCATGTTTCGGAGGGGCGGATGACGTTGTGCGGGCATGTTTCGGAGGGGCGGATGACGTTGTGCGGGCATGTTTCGGAGGGGCGGATGACGACGTGCGGGCATGTTTCGGAGGGGCGGATGATTCTGTCATGGTTCAGTGGTGCACTCCAGGCATGTAAGTGATTATGTGCTAACTATTTTTAGATTTCAAGGTTTTTGTACCTTATAATTTATGCTGCCTCTGTTCTGTCTGGTTTTGTGTGGCCAGAATAGCATTTTAAGTTCTTGAACTACTATGAAGGCTATATATTTCATACCATGGGAAAGTGTCTCTGAAAATGCCGATTCCGCTTGTTTAACCCCTTAGTTGCTGCAACTGGTACTGATGCTGCCATGTGTCGTAAACAAAGGAATAGGACAACTTTGTTTTTCTGCTGTCAGCCTCAGTGCTGTGTTTAATGGTTAGGCAGAACAAAACCTAATTAAGAAAAAACAGTTCTCTCCAGCACATACCCATTATCCATTATGCCTCTTACACACTTCTACATAAAACTCATGGGCTTATATGAGATAATCAGATACTTGCAAATGCCTATGTGATACTAAGAAAAGGCAAGTCACCAGCTCAACTGGGCATGCTATGGGCTAATTTTCTGACCTGATTGTGCCACCTTCAAATAGACTTTTGGAGGTAATGAGAGAAATGGATCCTTTATGAAGCTAATTTTATGTACTAGAACTTTGTATGTGAACTATGACCAGTTGAAGTGTGATTCTTACCATAAGAGTATTTCACTGCATTTTACCATTGCCATGGTAGAACTTTGAAAAACCTTCCCATACAAAGTATATAACCATCCTCATTAAAACGTGAATAGAATCCATTATGTGTTTATTTTATCTCTTTAAGGCTCTAACTGATAGGCTGGATGCTGTTCTTCTGGAGAAAGCAGAGACTCATCAACAACTGGTTTCTATGAAGAAAGAATTAGCGAAGACAAAAGAAGAATTGGAGGTAATAAAATAAAAAATCATATACTAAAGGGGTGTCACACATAGCGACGCAGCAGCGATCACGACCAGCGATCTGACCTTATCAGGATCGATGCTGCGTCGTTACATGGTCGCTGGTGAGCTGTGAAACAGGCAGATCTCACCAGTGACCAGTGACCAGCCCCCAGCCAGCAGCGACGCGTGGAAGCGTAACTAAGGTAAATATCGGGAAACCAAGGAAAGCACTTCTCTTGGTTACCCGATATTTACCTTAGTTACTAGCGTCCGCCGCTCTCACGCTGCCAGTGCCGGTTCCCTGCACTCCTAGCCAGAGTACACATCGGGTTAATTCCCCGATGTGTACTCCAGCTACGTGTGCAGGGAGCCGGCACTGGCAGCATGAGAGCGGCGGACGCTAGTAACTAAGGTAAATATCGGGTAACCAAGGAAAGGGCTTCTTGGTTACCCGATGTTTACCGTGGTTACAGCTTACCACAGGCTGCCAGACGCCGGCTCCCTGCTCGCTTCAGTTCGTCGCTCTCTCGCTGTCACACACAGCGATGTGTGCTTCACAGCGGGAGAGCAACATCCAAAAAATGAAGCAGGACATTTAGCAACGACCGGCGACCTCACAGCAGGGGCCAGGTCGTTGCTGGATGTCACACACAGCGACGGGACGTCGCTGCTACATCACAGAAAATGATGACTTAGCAGCGACGTCATTGTTGTTGTCGTCGCTGTGTGTGACACCACCTTTACAGGTGTTGTCACCACAGCATATGCCCTGATAAAGACCTACTGTACGAGCTCGAACAGAGCCAATGTGGCGGCCTCATTGCAATTTTGTATTACATTGTCGCCTACTCCTATAACTGGTCACTCTGTACTAGTAACAATGAGTGGGCACATGCAATCTCCTCCGGCCATGCAGAAGGCAGAATCGGGTTGCTTCATTTTGAAGTTGGGTTGCCCATTTTGGAAAACTTTTTTAAAGTGTTTTAAAGCAAAAACTGCAATATAGTGTCAGTAAAGTTTATTGAACACAACCCCATTAAAAAAAAAAAAAAAGTGTGATTCTGAGTAAAATGTAAAGAAACAAGAATATAATGAATTGGAAATCTCTTATAACCACATTTTGTATACTGTAGAACATAGAACAAAAGCAGCAGGTGAACATTGGACATTTTTCCATTTTATTTAAAGGGAACCTGTCACCAATTTTTCAGCCTATAAGCTGCGGCCACCACCACGGGCTCTTATATACAGCATTCTAACATGCTGTATATAAGAGCTCAGGCCGCTGTGAGAACATAAAAAACATTTTATAATACTTACCTAACAGTCGCGCTGCGGTGGATTAGGGCCTAATGGGTGTCTGTTGTCCGGTGCCGCCTCTTTTGGCCATCTTCATCCTCTATCTTCTGAAGCCGCGGAGCATGATGCGTCCGACGTCATACACACTTGCCGGCATTCAGGTCCTGAGCAGGTTATATGAAAAGTATTGTAGTGCGCCTGCGCAGGACCGGTGAGTGTGTATGACGCAGACGCGTCATGCACACACGATTCAGAAAGAGGACGAAGATGGCCAAAAGAGGAGGCGCCGGCAACGGAGACGCCCACATGGCCAACCGCACGACCGTTAGGTAAGTATTAAGTGTTTTTTTTATGTTCTCACAGCAGCCTGGACTCTTATATACAGCATGTTAGAATGCTGTATATAAGAGCCCGGTGGTGGTGGCCGCAGCTTATAGGCCAAAAATGGTGACAGGTTCCATATAACAAAAAAAAAACAAACCCAAAAGCTCATTTAGAAATTGCTGGCAGTGATATATCTTGACATATCTCAATAAAGTTGGGACAGAGCCATGTGGACCATTGTGTAGCATTCTATTTACTTTTTACAATGTTCTGTTCACATCTGAGAGGTGAGGAGACCAATTTCTAGAGTTTTGGGAGGTGAATGTTTTCCCATCCTTGTCTGATAATAGGATTCTAGCTGCTGCATATCCTTGGTTTTCTTTAATAGATATTTTGTTTTCATAATGTTTTGCTCCAAACTATCAAATGTTTTATATTTTGGTGAAAGGTCTGGACTGCAGGCAGCCAGTTCATCACCCGAACTCTACTTCTGTGAAGCCTGCTGTTGTGCTTAATGCAGTATGGGGTTTAGCATGGTCTTGCTGAAATATGCAAGGCCTTACCTGAAATAGGCGTTGTCTACCTGGAAGCATATGTAAAACCTCTATATAATGCTCAGCATTCATAGTGCTTCTCATAATGTGTAAGCATCCACCACCATATACTTTCAGAGATACAGGCGTCTCACTGCAGGTCCTCTCGTTTGACACCTGGTAACTATGATTGTCGGGTCGGTCTTCTTTCTTTTGAGAGTGTCTGCTTTCTATAACGAAGTGTCCTGTAGCATTTTTCTATTAGCTGGATGGACACTTCATTATTGAATCGCGACTAGAACTTATTCTCAGGATGGGGCTTATATTTAAGCCTTACACTGAAAATTCCTGCTAGGGCTTATTTTCATGGTAGGGCTTATTTTTGAGGAAACCCAGTATGTTCACAGACAGTGATTTCTGGAAGTATTTCTGAGCCAATGCTGTGATTTGCACAATGAATCGTGCCTGTTCTTGATTAAGTGCCTCATCAGCTCCCATAAATCCCAAGCATCCATATTGACTGTCAGCCTTGTCTTTTGTGCACCTGGATTTCTCCAAATTCTCTGAATCTTTCGATGATATTATGTACAGTAAATGGTGATGTATACAAAGTCTTTGCAATTTATACGTTGAATGTTTTTCTGAAATTGTTCTGCAGTTTTCAGACAGGACTGTTCATATTGCTGAACCTCTGACCATCTTTGTTTCTGAGAGACTCCGCCTCTCTAACATGGTCTTTTTATACAGTCATGGGACTTAGTTGAAATTTGACCCTTCAACTGTATATTTTATTAAAAACACTTACCTTTCCTGCCTTTTGTTAATCCTGTTCTAATGTGTTTTGAGAAGTGTTGCTGCCATCTGTCTAAATTTAGTTAATATTTTCAGATAAAATGAAAAAATGTCTAATGTTCAGCATCTAATATGTTCTATGAGAGATTGCCAATTCATTGCATTCTCGATTTCTTTACATTTTACTAAGCATCCCAACTTTTTGGGGAATATAGTTGTATTAAAAGACTGGTTTCAAGTAGGTAAAGCGTAACACTTTTTTGTGTGTGCTGCTTTCTGATTGCATGCATATGTTACTGTCTATAAACTGTTCGGAAATCCTGTGTCTTAGCTGCAGTTGTTTAAAAAGCAAAATGCGCTTTTCTCCCTCTACCATGGTCCAGCACCGAACCTCTGCCACTGCTTCCGGTGTCTGTTCTGGTCTTCAGCACTAGCATCACAATTTCAGCTATGCAGTGAATACCTGAGCTCAGCTGCTCGTGCAGGCAACTCGGGCGGCGCTGTAGAGCTTAGTTATCGGCTGCCACACTATTGACATGACGTATGCGCTGTAGACAATAACAGATACCAGGAGCAGAGGCACAGAGTCAACACTGGACCTGGGGAGGGTAAGTAAGGCACAGTTTATTTGTTTTAAAACAATCTGCAGCCTGGGAAGAGTGGCTTTCTGAAACTGGAAAACCCCTTCAATAAAAGTGATCGAACAACAATTGTCAGGCAGACAAACTCCTTTTTTCTAGAAAGTATACCTTATTACCCTCAACCTACAAATAACATGTACATTCGGCCTCTGAGTATGCATGTTTATGGAGACTTTAAAAGGGTGGTTCACAAGTTAGTATTCATAGGCACATCGATATTAGGTAGATAAACATGGTTTCTCTCAAATACCTTGTGTTGCCAATAGTGCCTGTGAGCGGCGCTATCAGGGTCTGTTCATCCCCTTCACATGACCCAACCCCCGGGCTCCGTGACCTCTGATGTCCGGTGATGTCAGGTCAACTTCTAGCTGACCTGACATCACCGCAGCCGGCCCCAGTCTTCCTGAGTGACTGTTCTGTGAGTGGCGTTTCACCGCTCAGAACAGCCCAGCATGACAGCGCAGCATTTCCCTGCTCGCTCGATTCACAGCAGAGCGCTGTAAGCAGGAGCGATGCTGGGCTGTGACAAGCAGTGAAACTCCACCCACATCCCAGTGACTCAGGAACACTGAGGCCGGCCATGGTGATGTCAGGTCAGCAGGAAGTTGACGTGACATCGGAGGTCATGGAGCCCGGGGGATGAGAGGATGAGCGGAGCACAATAGTGCTGCTCACAGGCATTATTGGCAACACAAGGTATTTGAGAGAAATCTTGTTTCTCAACATATCGATGTGCCTATGACTACTAACTAGTGAACCACCTCTTTAAGAGTGACTTTTCAGAAAATGTTTGGCCTTATTTAGTTTTGGTACATACTAGTGACCATCAAGTCCTCAAGCTCCTCAGTGTTACGATGCCACCTTTTGCAGGCTTGTAATTCTTCACATGTTCCATGATATTATCTCTGATAATAACCTAAGTAAATGTGTTAGGAATCATGTTTTTTATTTTCCCCAAGCAAAAAATAAATGTAATGTTTTCATCTATTAACAGCTTATTAATTATGTTTTCATAGGATACTGCCAAGAAAGATGGTGACCTACAACACCTAGAGCATTCCAACAACACTCTGCTAGGAGAAATAGCAGCATTAAAAAGTGACCTGTCACAGTCCCAAATCAATCACAAGGAAGATGTAGATACTTTAAAAAAAGAACTACAAGATGCACTTCTGAAACAAAAGGAGTTTACTGAAAGACTGAGCCAAAAACAAGAACAAGACGACAATGTAATAAAGCTGGAGAAAGACATCCAATGTATGCATCAGGACTATGAAGAAAGGATATCTCATTTGCAGAAAGACATAGATTGTCTTACAGAAGAGAAGAATAATGGAATGGCCAAACTGAAAGATGCTCAAACCGCTTCACAACAGCACTTTAGTGAGATCCAAGATCTCCATGCCAAAATCTTAGAGTTACAAGCTCTGCACAAAGAGGAAGTCTCAAACCTAATGCATGAGCTTGAGTCTTCCACCAATGAATCTGAGAAAGAGAGAAGTTCATTGCAGGAAATAATTAATCAATATCAAGTAAGAGAGAAAATGCTCGAAGAGGACAATAAATCAAGTCTAAAGAATAATGACATTCTTGAAGAGCAAAATGTCATATGCCAAAGTGAGGATGAAGTCCAGGGGCTCAAATGTGTCGTTAAAGAATTGGAATCTCAACAAAGTCTCTTACATGATGAACTCACCTACACAAACAATCTAAAGACTGGTCTGGAGAGGGAAGTACAGAACTTAAAGAGTGAATATTTCCATGAACGCGAGGAATTAGAGTTTAAGATAAATGAGCTTCAGCTTGCCATAGAGGAGTATCATGGTTTAATAGAAAAATTAAAGACTGAGCTTGAGTGTACAAAAACGGACTATAAACTGCTGTGCCAGCAAAAAGCCACAGATATTAAGAGCTTGAGAGATGAGCACAAGAAAGAAATATATGAGCTGAAACAGGCAATAACCTCACGGTATGAAGATGAAAAATTATCTTTTGTCCACGAAATTCACATTTTAAAAGAGCAGTGTGAAAAACTTTATCAAGAAAAGGAGGAGGCAGTGAGCAGCTATGAGAACTTGAGAGAAACGTTTGTCAGCCTCCAGGCAGAACTTCAGGATTCTGCCGGTAAGATCAGCCGAGAGTTTGAGACTATGAAGAATCAGCAGGCCATGGATGTCCATGAACTTCAGCAGAAGCTGAGAGCTGCTTACAAAGATAAAAATGACCTTCTCGAAACTGTGAATCAGCTCCAGAGTAAAGTTGATGCACTGTCATCAAAGGAAAGTGATTATGAAGAACTGCAAGTTAAAATCACAAAGCTACACCAAAATAATGAAGAACATCTAGCATCGCTGCATCAGAAGGACGAGCTTGTTAAAGAGCTGCAGATTAAAGTAAATGAAAGTAGCCAACAAAACGCTGAGCTATCTTCTCTCCATGAAGAGATCCAAAAACTGCAAGAAATGTACAAGAGCGAGCAAGTTTCTGTGGAGGCAATGCAGCGAGAGGCTGAGAGCCAGGCTGTGCTTAATGCACAGCTTAAGAAAACTGTTCAGGAACTCACAGAAAAACTGCAAGAATCTGTGTTGCCAACCGATCAAGGTGACACTGAAGATTCTCACCTCCAAATTACTTGGTGGCAGCAAAAAAATGAAGAAGTTACAGCTACTTTACTTGAAAAAGAACAATTATTAAAAGATCTCCAACTGAAAATAGACGAGACAACCAAGCAAAACACCGACATATCTTCTAGCATGGAGCATACGAGCAAGGAGCTTCTTGACCTGCAGGAAATGTTGAAGAACGAGCAATCAAAGGCTTTGGATTTCCAGCAAGAAGCAGAAAGTCATGTCAGGCTTATCGCACAGTTGAAGCAAACAGTTGAGGAGTTGACAGAGAAACTGAGCAGGACCGAGCAGAGTTTAGAGGGGATTGAAAATCTCCAGCAACAAATAGACAGCTTGCATCTCGACAAAGAAAAAACAGAAACAGACTCCCGAAGGTGGCAAGATGAAGTGTTACAACTCTGTGAACAGAAGGAAGTTCTTTCCAAAGACTTTGATAGACTTGTGTTCGAACATGGTCATTGTCTCGCTTCCATTGATGAGCTAGGTAACATGAGAAAAAAGGTACAACTGATATCGGAAGAGAAGGATGAACTAACTAGGATTCTTACAAGTAAAGAGCAGAGTTTGGAAATATTTTCTCAACAGCTTTGTATTCTTCAGGATATACTGACCATTGAGTGCACAGATCAAGATTTCGTGCCGCTTATTGAAAATATTAACAAAGCCGTTCTCCAACTAAAGGAAGAAAAGGAAAATCTAATCTCACAGAAAGAGGAGACATCTGCTCAGCTTGAGCGGCTCCATGACGAGTATGAAATGCAGTACTCAGACCTGAGAGCCTTGTTAAGTGACTACTCTAAAGAAAAGGTACTACTGAAGGAAGAGCTGGAGGAGACGTTGAGAGACAAAGAAGCCCTCCAAGGAGATCTGCTAGAGATGAAGCATGCGCTTGAGAAATCAAAACTAGATAATCACGACTTGCTCTCTCGTATAGAAACTCTCACCACAGACCTGAATGCTATACAGAAGGAAAAGCATGCTGATGTAATGTCTAGTGAACGAGCACAAGAGGATTCAATAGTAAAAAACAAAGAGGGTATGGAGGATGAGACTGATGGCGAGGTAAGGCACACCAGCCCGTGCTTCATATATTCTCCATGTAAAAATTGTACTGGATTTCAAGTGAAGGGGGTTGTTTTTGGTCCAAGCCATATACCCGACATTTCAGAAGGACATCTTCCATTATCATTATGTCAGTGCAGTATCTACAGTACTACTTTCACTACTTTTTTTTTTTTTTTTTTTTTTTATTATTATTATTTAAATTCTGTCCTTCAGCTTGATCTCAACCCATGGCGACTTGATGGATGAACAATCTGTATGAAGAGCAATCTTATGCAAGTCTAGATAGGTCAACCTGGATCTTCTCCCATTCTTTACTATTTTATTTGCCTCAATAATAGTTGATATAAAGAACAGACACAATTAAGCTGTTGGGGTTTTATTATTTTGAGGGCTAATAAGTCAAAGCTTGAGGTTTCTTGTGTTTTATTTATAAGACTTCCTAATTAAGTCACATTCATACGTGATAGAATATCCTTGGATTTGTGGTGTGCATGCCTCACTGCTAATGTATCGCCATTTACTGTCCATTACATGTGGATGAGGTTTTTAAAATCCTATCCACAAAGAGCAAAAAACTCAGCAAAAGACATCAGTATACTAAAGGACATTGACCAATTTCTGGTCACATACTCGCAAAAGATGACTATGTAAGTCAATCGACACTCATTTATGGGCAGAAATCAGCCCAAGTTGACTTTTACCATGCTCATAAATGTCATTCACATGGGTTGACAGTCATTAATAAGATAGTTGTGCCCCCATACAGTATACAACACATTCCCTATTTACACAATACTCTGTCTTTCTGAATATTTTTATAGAGGAGCATATTGATTTGCACAATCCAGGTCCAGCAGCCAAGTTCTAATGGTGTCGGGTGGGAGCCTTGCAAACCACCTTCTACCTGATGGAGTCGCTAGCGCCTCTTTCTTTTTCGCTCCTAATTGGGAGACCCAGACAGTGGGTGTATAGCTACTGCCTCTGGAGGCCGCACAAAGAACTACACTTAAAAGTGTAAGGCCCCTCCCCTTCTGGCTATACACCCTCCCGTAGGAGTACGGATTCCTCAGTTTTAGCTTTGTGCGAAGGAGGTCAGACACGCACGCATAGCTCCATTGTTTTTAGTCAGCAGCAGCTGCTGACTATGTCGGATGGAAGAAAAGAGGGCCCATACAGGGCTCCCAGCATGCTCCCTTCTCACCCCACTGTATGTCGGAGGTGTTTGTAAGGTTGAGGTACCCATTGCGGGTACGGCGGCTGGAGCCCACATGCTGATTCCTTCCCCATCCCTTTTTACAGGGCTCTGGGTGAAGTGGGATTTACTGGTCTCCAGGCACTGAGACCGTGCTCCATCTACAGCCCCTGGAGAAGATGCTGGATGGAGCGGAGTACATCAGGGACATGGCCCTGCTTCCTCAAGGTACTCTGTGTCCCCGTGCATTTGGCGCTCACACCGCAGCATGCTGGGTGTTGTAGTGCGCCGGGGACATCAGCGCTGCGGCGCTTGTGCCATGGCCTCATTCAGCTTCGCTGAAGCAGGCACACTTTTGGGAAACGGTCGCGCCGGCCGCTGGGACTGCGGCGCGGCTGGCACTTGTGGTGCGCCGGGGACTTCAGCGCGGGCCGCGCTTTTACGGCGGCCGCGCTGATAACTCGAGTCCCCGGCTTTTGCGGCCTAGTTCCGTTCGTTCCCGCCCCCAGACCTGCCAGTCAGGAGAGGGGCGGGACGCTGGTCAGTGCATCAGCGCTGAGGGCTGGAGTCGTTTTTACATACTCCAGCCCTCACAATAGGCACAGAGGGGACACTGTTTCCCGCACTTTTGTTTGGGAACTCCCACGGACCGCCCCTCTCCACAGACGCCGGCAGCCATTCCTGCTGACACGCTGAGCTGCAGAGGGGAGCCGGGGAGACCCAGACAAGGAATTCTGCGCCTCTTACCCGCTATTCAGCGGGCGGTAAGCAGCCCTCAGGGCTCACCCCCTCTTGTGCCAGTAGTAATCTTAGTATTTTGTTCCTGCAAATACTTTGTACTGCATAGCGCTGGTCGCCCTTTGGCTATAGACTCTCTCACATTGCAGAGAGCCAACAGCATGTCGTCCACAAAACGCAAGGGTGCCAAGGCACAGACATTATATGCTTCCTGTACCGCATGTGGGACTTTTCTACCGGCAGGCTCCACTGACCCCCATTGTGTGCAGTGCTCGGCCCCTGCGGCACTTGCACAGTCGGGACCTCTGCTGGACGTGACCCAGGGTGTACCACCTGTGAATGCTGTCCAGGTGACAGGAACTGAGTTTACAGCTTTTGCTGACAGAATGTCTCTCACTATGTCACAAATTCTTGACACATTGCGAGCTAGGCCTGTACTTCAGGCCACGGACACTGTGCAATCATTGCCCCCTGGTCCCCCTCAGCTGAATTACCTCCAAGCTCCGGGACGGGCACATACACCTCAGGGTGAAGACTCTGACTCGGACGATGGCCCCAGGCAACCTAAGCGGGCTCGCTATGAGGGGCCTTCACATTCATCTCAATGGTCAGGATCCCAGCGAGATGAATCTATGGGTGATGAGGCGGACGTAACTGATCAGGATTCTGATCCTGGGACCGCTCTCAATCTAGATACACCAGATGGTGACGCCATAGTTAATGATCTTATAGCGTCCATCAATAAGATGTTAAATATTTCCCCACCAGCTCCTCTTGTAGAGGAGTCAGCTTCGCAGCACGAGAGAATCCATTTCAGATATCCTAAGCGTACATTAAGCACTTTTCTGGACCACGCTGACTTTAGAGACGCAATCCAGAAACCCCACGCTTATCCGGAAAGGCGTTTTTCTAAACGGCTTAAAGATACACGCTATCTTTTTCCCCCTGAGGTGGTCAAGGGTTGGACCCAGTGTCCAAAAGTGGATCCTCCAATTTCCAGGCTTGCAGCTAGATCCTTGGTTGCAGTTGAAGATGGAGCGGCACTTAAAGATGCCACTGACAGGCAGATGGAGCTCTGGCTGAAATCCATCTATGAAGCGATTGGAGCGTCGTTAGCGCCATCTTTTGCTGCCGTATGGGCACTCCAAGCTATCTCAGCCGGGCTTGTGCAAGTCGACTCAGTCACACGTGCATTTGCCCCGCAGGTAGCACCATTGACCTCGCAAATGGCGGCATTCGCGTCGTACGCGATTAATGCTGTTCTTGACGCTACAAGCCGCACGGCAGTGGCGTCAGCCAACTCCGTTGTTTTGCGTTGGGCCCTGTGGTTGAGACATTGGAAGGCAGATTCTCATTCCAAGAAGTGCTTAACCAATTTGCCTTTTTCTCGTGACCGATTGTTTGGAGAGCGTTTGGATGAAATCATCAAACACTCCAAGGGTAAGGACTCATCCTTACCGCAACACAGACAAAACAAACCCCAACAGAGGAAGGGTCAGTCTGGTTATCGGTCCTTTCGAGGACCGGGCAGGTCCCAATTCGCCTCGTCAAAAAAGACTCAAAAAGACCAGAGACGCTCAGATTCTTGGAGGTCTCAGTCACGCCCAAAAAGGACAGCCGGAGGAACCGTTGCCAAGACGGCGTCCTCCTGACTTGCAGTCTCCGATTCCCACACCCTCGGTCGGTGGGAGGCTTTCCCACTTTGGCGACATTTGGCTGTCACGCGTCAAAGACCGTTGGGTGAGGGATATTCTGTCTCACGGGTACAGGATAGAGTTCAGTTCTCGTCCGCCAACTCGTTTCTTCAGAACTTCTCCACCACCAGACCGAGCCGATGCTCTGTTGCAGGCGGTGGCCGCTCTAAAGGCGGAAGGAGTGGTGACCTCCGTCCCTCTTCAGGAACAAGGTCACGGTTTTTACTCCAATCTGTTTGTGGTCCCAAAAAAGGACGGATCGTATCGACCCGTCCTGGATCTAAAGTTGCTCAACAGACACGTAAAAGTCAGGAGGTTCCGGATGGAATCCCTACGCTCCGTCATAGCCTCAATGTCTCAAAGAGATTTTCTAGCATCAATAGATATCAAAGATGCGTATCTCCACGTGCCGATTGCGCCAGAGCATCAGCGTTTCCTACGCTTCGTCATACACGACGAACACCTGCAGTTCGTAGCGTTACCTTTCGGTCTGGCAACAGCCCCCCGGGTCTTCACCAAGGTCATGGCAGCAGTAGTAGCTGTTCTGCACTCGCAAGGTCACTCGGTCATCCCGTATCTAGACGACCTGCTTATAAAGGCACCCTCTCAAGAGGCATGCCAACACAGTCTGAAGGTGGCACTAGACACTCTCCAGAGTTTCGGGTGGATTATCAACTTTCCAAAGTCTCATCTAACCCCGACCCAATCTCTGACTTATCTTGGCATGGAGTTTCATACTCTCTCAGCGATAGTGAAGCTTCCACTGGACAAGCAGTGTTCGCTACGGACAGGAGTGCAATCTCTCCTTCAGAGCCAGTCGCACTCACTGAGGCGCCTCATGCATTTCCTAGGAAAGATGGTAGCAGCAATGGAGGCGGTCCCGTTCGCGCAGTTTCATCTGTGCCCTCTACAATGGGACATTCTACGCCAATGGGATGGGAAATCGACGTCCCTCGACAGGACTGTCTCCCTCTCTCAGACTGCCAAGGACTCTCTGCGTTGGTGGCTTCTCCCCACCTCATTGTCACAGGGAAAGTCGTTCCTACCCCCATCCTGGGCAGTGGTCACGACGGATGCGAGCCTATCAGGGTGGGGAGCGGTGTTTCTCCACCACAGGGGTCAGGGGACGTGGACTCAGGAAGAGTCCACCCTGCAGATCAATGTTCTGGAAATCAGAGCAGTCTATCTTGCTCTGCGAGCCTTCCAACAATGGCTGGAAGGCAAGCAGATTCGGATTCAGTCGGACAATTCCACGGCGGTGGCGTACATCAACCACCAAGGGGGAACACGCAGTCGCCAAGCCTTTCAGGAAGTCCGGCGGATTTTGACGTGGGTGGAAAGCAAAGCGTCCACCATATCCGCAGTTCACATCCCAGGCGTGGAAAACTGGGAAGCAGACTTTCTCAGTCGCCAGGGCATGGACGCAGGAGAATGGTCCCTTCACCCGGACGTGTTTCAGCAGATCTGTTGCCGCTGGGGGACGCCGGACGTCGATCTGATGGCGTCACGGCACAACAACAAGGTCCCAGTTTTCATGGCACGGTCTCACGATCACCGAGCGCTGGCGGCAGACGCCTTGGTTCAGGATTGGTCGCAATTCCGACTCCCCTATGTGTTCCCACCTCTAGCATTGTTACCCAGAGTTCTCCGGAAAATCAGGTCCGACTGCCATCGAGCCATTCTCGTCGCTCCAGACTGGCCAAGAAGGTCGTGGTACCCGGATCTGTGGCATCTCACGGTAGGCCAACCGTGGGCACTACCAGACCGTCCAGATTTGCTGTCTCAAGGGCCGTTTTTCCATCTGAATTCTGCGGCCCTGAACCTGCCTGTGTGGCCATTGAGTCCTGGATCCTAGCGGCCTCAGGTTTATCTCATGAAGTTGTTGCCACAATGAGACAGGCTAGAAAACCATCCTCAGCTAAGATCTATCACAGGACGTGGAAGATATTCTTAGCTTGGTGCTTGGCTCAGGGGTTTTCTCCCTGGCCATTTGCATTGCCAATTTTTCTTTCCTTCCTGCAGTCTGGGTTGGAAAAAGGTTTGTCGCTTAGCTCTCAAGGGTCAAGTCTCCGCGCTATCCGTATTCTTTCAGAAGCGCTTGGCACGGCTTTCTAAAGTACGCACGTTTCTCCAAGGAGTTTGTCATATCGTTCCTCCTTACAGACGGCCATTGGAACCCTGGGATCTAAACAAGGTTCTCATTGCTCTCCAGAAGCCGCCTTTCGAGCCTTTGAAAGAGGTTTCCCTTTCTCGGCTTTCACAAAAAGTAGTTTTTCTTGTGGCGGTCACGTCTCTTCGAAGAGTGTCCGAGCTAGCGGCGTTATCTTGCAAATCTCCCTTCCTGGTGTTTCACCAAGACAAGGTAGTACTGCGTCCAATTCCAGAGTTTTCTCCCAAGGTGGTTTCTTCCTTTCATCTCAATCAGGATATCACTTTGCCATCTTTGTGTCCGCATCCAGTTCACCAATTTGAAAAAGGTTTACATCTGTTGGACCTGGTGAGAGCACTCAGGATTTACATTTCTCGCACGGCGTCTCTACGCCGTTCTGATGCGCTCTTTGTCCTAGTCGCTGGTCAGCATAAGGGATCGCAAGCTTCCAAATCCACCCTGGCGCGGTGGATCAAGGAACCAATTCTTCACACATACCGTTCTGCTGGGCTTCCGATTCCATCTGGACTGAAGGCCCATTCTACCAGAGCCGTGGGTGCGTCCTGGGCATTGCGGCATCAGGCTACGGCTCAGCAGGTGTGCCAGGCGGCTACCTGGTCGAGTCTGCACACGTTTACCAAACACTATCAAGTGCATACCTACGCTTCGGCAGATGCCAGCCTAGGTAGACAGGTCCTTCAGGCGGCGGTGGCCCACCTGTAGGAAAGGGCTGTCTGACAGCCCGTTCATGTGGTATCTTTTTACCCACCCAGGGACTGCTTTTGGACGTCCCACTGTCTGGGTCTCCCAATTAGGAGCGAAAAAGAAGAAGGGAATTTTGTTTACTTACCGTAAATTCCTTTTCTTCTAGCTCCAATTGGGAGACCCAGCACCCGCCCTATTTGTTCTTAGGGTTTCGTTTTTCGGGTGCACATGTTGTTCATGTTGTTTCTTAAGTTCTCCGATCTTGTTATCGGATTGAATTTGTTTTTGAAACTGTTATTGGCTTTCCTCCTTCTTGCTTTGGTACTAAAACTGAGGAATCCGTACTCCTACGGGAGGGTGTATAGCCAGAAGGGGAGGGGCCTTACACTTTTAAGTGTAGTTCTTTGTGCGGCCTCCAGAGGCAGTAGCTATACACCCACTGTCTGGGTCTCCCAATTGGAGCTAGAAGAAAAGGAATTTACGGTAAGTAAACAAAATTCCCTTCTTTGATTTGTAGGCCCAACATGAGGTTGTTACTGTGGAATGACGCGAGCATGATGTTATGTTGGACTTTCTATTCACAAGAGGTGTTGGGGAACATGGTTCCTGCAAAATGATTGTGCATGCCAGTATGAACATCAGACCAGTGTTTTTCTCATTAATCTGCTGGTTGGTGCCATTTTTACAACCAACTGATTGAGAAAGGATTCTTATGCAGTGCTTGTTGTAAATGGACATCTAGTGCTTTCAGCACTGCAGCCTGCTCATGATGTGGAAAAGCTGGGGAGATATTCACTGTGGATATCATATTTTGTAATGAAGAATGTAAAATATTTAGTGAATTTGTCACAAAATGCAAAATATCTCTCACATCTGACTTGGCATATGGGTGCGTGCACATTGTCATCAACACTTGTAGCTCCATTGTACATTCCTTTTTTATTTACAGGATCCCTCTTCATAGGACAGCAAAGTAAATTGTGCTTTACTATGTAGTGAAAGATATATACAAATACATCCCATCCCTGGGGTTTACAAATACATCCCATCCATATAATGTCAGGGGACTAAACAGTCCGAGGAAGAGGTTTGCGGTATGGAAATTCCTGAATGAATCAAAGGCGGATGTTGTAGGTCTCAAAGAGACAAAATTTAAAAAATCCAAACCGCCTTCATTCAACCATAGACGTTTTTCCCACAAATATACTTCCTCAAATTAAAAAAAAAAAGGCTGCAGTGGCTATTCAAATTAGAGATTCTGTAACCTTTGAACTTATTACTAAAGTATCTGATAATGCAGGTAGGTATTGCATAATAGTTTGCAAAATCAACAACACAATATATACATTTGTTAATGTATACGCACCAAATAGAAGCCAGATACACTTCCTTAATAAGTTGATGACTATTGTCAGAAGTTCAGAAGGGGGATTTGATTCTTTTTGGTGATTTTAATATGGTACCAAATGGCATGCTAGATTCAACATCTAAAACAAGATATCTTTCTTTGTCGCTCCATTGGGAGACCCAGACAATTGGGTGTATAGGCTATGCCTCCGGAGGCCGCACAAAGTATTACACTAAAAGTGTAAAGCCCCTCCCCTTCTGCCTATACACCCCCCGTGCTCCCACGGGCTCCTCAGTTTTTATGCTTTGTGCGAAGGAGGCAGACATGCACGCACAGCTCCACAGATTGGTCAGCAGCAGCTGCTGACTATGTCGGATGGAAGAAAAGTGGGCCCATATAGGGCCCCCAGCATGCTCCCTTCTCACCCCACTTTTGTCGGCGGTGTTGTTAAGGTTGAGGTATCCATTGCGGGTACGGAGGCTGGAGCCCACATGCTGTTTTCCTTCCCCATCCCCCTCAGGGCTCTGGGTGAAGTGGGATCCTATCGGTCTCCAGGCACTGAGACCGTGCTTCGTCCACAACTCCTGTGGAGCCTGCTGGATAGGAGCCGGGTACCGTTCAGGGACATGGCCCTGCTACGTGGAGATACTCTGTATCCCTGTGAGGACCGCGCACAGCAACACTTCAGCTTTGCTGGGTGTGCTAGTGCACCGGGGACCGCGGCGCTGACCGGGTTAAAATGTGCCATTACACACTCAGCGTTGCTGAGTGTGTTTATGTATAGGGACTGCCGCGCTGACCGCCGCTGCCACGGAACTCTGCGGCGCGGCTGGGACTTGTAGTGCGCCGGGGACTTCCGCGCTGGCCGCGCTTATACGGCGGCCGCGCTTATTACTCGAGTCCCCGGCTTTTTGCGGCCTAGTCTCTTTTCCTCCCGCCCTCAGCCCTGACAGGCAGGGGAAGGGCGGGAAGCTGCACAGAACGAGCAGCACTGAGGGCTGGAGCATGCTTTGCATACTCCACCCCTCTCACTGTGCACAGTGCGGCTCCAGTTCCCGCACTTTCTGGGCCACGCCCACGACTCCCTCCTCTCCTCAGGACGCCGGCAGCCATTCCTGTCAGCTCCTCGGACGCAGCAGAGGGGGACAAAGTCTGGGAGACCCAGGCAGGGACTTGGGTGGCCTCACAACCGCTTGAAGCGGGTGGTAAGCAGCACCTGTGGTGCTAGCCCCATTGTGCAGTAGTGTAACTATACAGTATATGTTTATGGTATATACTTTACACTGTAGGGTGCACAGTTGATTTCTGGCTATATACCCTATTGTGTTGCTCAGGGAAGATAATAGCATGGCGCCCACAAAAGGCAGGGGTGCCAAAACACAGGCTTATTATGCTGTCTGCGCCGCATGTACGACCCCGCTACGGGCAGGTTCCACTGACCCTCATTGTGTACAGTGCTCGGGCCCTATGACACTTACTCGGCCAGAGCCTCTGCTAAGAGGGGCCCAGGGGGAGCCACCTGCTGACAATGTCCAGGTGACTGGGACAGAGTTTGCAAAACTCTCTGAGACTATGGCTAAGATACTAGAAGCCTTGCAGTCCAGGCCGATATCTCAGCACAGGGACTCTGTTGAATCTTTGTTCCCTGGCCCCCCTCAGTTGGACCAACAATGTCCTCCCGGGGTATCTCATAGATACCAGGCTGAGGGTTCTGACACAGACCCCAGCCCCAGACCGACTAAGCGAGCTCGCTTAGATTTTCCCTCGACATCATCATATTGTTCAGGGTCTCAGCGAGTGGAACCTCGGGTTGATGAAGCGGAGACAGTTGATCAGGATTCTGATCCTGAGGGCGCTCTCAATCTTAATACTCCAGACGGGGACGCCATAGTGAACGATCTTATTGCGTCCATCAATCAAATGCTGGATATTTCTCCCTCAGCTCCTCCGGCAGAGGAGTCGGCTTCTCAGCAGGAGAAATTCCGTTTCAGGTTCCCCAAGCGTACACCGAGTATGTTTCTGGACCACTCTGATTTCAGAGAGGCAGTCCAGAATCACCATGCTTGTCCAGATAAGCGTTTTTCTAAGCGTCTTAAGGATACACGTTATCCCTTTCCCCCTGACGTGGTTAAAAGTTGGACTCAGTGTCCCAAAGTGGATCCTCCAATCTCCAGACTGGCGGCTAGATCCATACTTGCAGTGGAAGATGGGGCTTCACTCAAAGATGCCACTGACAGGCAGATGGAGCTCTGGTTGAAATCCATCTATGAAGCTATCGGCGCTTCTTTTGCCCCAGCATTCGCAGCTGTATGGGCGCTACAAGCTATCTCAGCAGGTCAAGCGCAAATTGAAGCAGCCACATGCACGTCCGCGCCACAAGTGGCGTCCATTACCACTCAGACCTCGGCATTTGCGTCTTACGCTATTAATGCTGTCCTGGACTCTGCGAGCCGGACGGCGGTTGCAGCCGCCAATTCGGTGGTACTCCGCAGGGCCTTGTGGCTACGGGAATGGAAGGCAGATTCTGCTTCCAAAAAGCGCTTAACCAGTTTGCCAATTTCTGGCGACAGATTGTTTGGCGAGCGTTTGGATGAAATCATCAAACAATCCAAGGGAAAGGATACATCCTTACCCCAGCCCAAACCGAACATACCCCAACAGAGGAGAGGGCAGTCGAGGTTTCGGTCCTTTCGGGGCGCGGGCAGGTCCCAATTCTCCTCGTCCAAAAGGCCTCAGAAAGAGCAAAGGAACTCTGATGCATGGCGGTCTAAGTCACGTCCTAAAACGACCACCGGAGGGGCAGCTAACAAAGCGGCTTCCTCATGACTTTCGACCTCCTCAATCCGCATCCTCGGTCGGTGGCAGGCTCTCCCACTTTTGCGACACCTGGCTGCCACGAATAAAAGACCGCTGGGTGAGAGACATTCTGTCTCACGGTTACAAGATAGAGTTCACCTCTCGTCCCCCGACTCGATTCTTCAGGTCATCCCCGCCTCCCGAGCGAGCCTAGGCTTTTCTGCAGGCGTTGCGCACTCTGAAGGCAGAAGGAGTGGTGATCCCTGTTCCTCTTCAGCAACAGGGCCATGGTTTTTACTCCAACTTGTTTGTGGTCCCAAAGAAGGACGGGTCTTTCCGTCCTGTCCTGGACCTGAAACTGTTCAACAAACACGTAAAAACCAGGCGGTTCCGGATGGAATCCCTCCGCTCCGTCATCGCCTCAATGTCCCAAGGAGATTTCCTTGCATCGATCGATATCAAAGATGCTTATCTCCACGTACCGATTGCTCCGGAGCACCAGCGCTTCCTGCGCTTCGCCATAGGAAACGAACACCTGCAGTTCGTGGCACTGCCGTTCGGCCTGGCAACAGCCCCACGGGTTTTTACCAAGGTTATGGCTACTGTAGTAGCGGTCCTACACTCTCAGGGTCACTCGGTGATCCCGTACTTGGACGATCTGCTGATCAAGGCACCCTCTCAAGAAGCATGCCAACGCAGCCTCGATGCTACCCTGGAGACTCTCCAGAGTTTCGGGTGGATCATCAATTTTCCGAAGTCAAATCTGACACCGGCCCAATCGCTGACATATCTTGGCATGGAGTTTCATACCCTCTCAGCGATAGTGAAGCTTCCGCTGATCAAGCAGCAGTCACTACTGAAAGGGGTGCAATCTCTCCTTCAAGGCCAGTCACACCCCTTGAGGCGCCTCATGCACTTCCTGGGGAAGATGGTGGCAGCGATGGAAGCAGTTCCTTTCGCGCAGTTTCACCTGCGTCCTCTTCAATGGGACATCCTACGCAAATGGGACAGGAAGCCGACGTCCCTCGACAGGACCGTCTCCCTCTCTCAGGCGACCAAAGCTTCCCTTCGGTGGTGGCTTCTTCCAACTTCATTATCGAAGGGGAAATCCTTCCTACCCCCATCCTGGGAGGTGGTCACGACGGACGCGTGTCTGTCAGGGTGGGGAGCGGTTTTTCTCCACCACAGGGCTCAGGGTACGTGGACCCAGCAAGAGTCGTCGCTTCAGATCAATGTTCTGGAAATACGGGCAGTGTACCTTGCCCTGAAAGCATTCCAGCAGTGGCTGGAAGGCAAGCAGATCCGAATTCAGTCGGACAATTCCACAGCGGTGGCATACATCAACCACCAAGGCGGCACACGCAGTCGGCAAGTCTTCCAGGAAGTCCGGCGGATTTTGATGTGGGTGGAAGCCACGGCCTCCACCATCTCTGCAGTTCACATCCCAGGCGTGGAAAACTGGGAAGCAGATTATCTCAGTCGCCAGGGCATGGACGCAGGGGAATGGTCCCTTCACCCGGACGTGTTTCAGGAGATCTGTTGCCGCTGGGGGGTGCCGGACGTCGACCTCATGGCGTCCCGGCACAACAACAAGGTACCGATGTTCATGGCACGGTCTCAAGATCCCAGAGCTCTGGCGGCAAACGCCTTAGTTCAGGATTGGTCGCAGTTTCAGCTCCCTTATGTGTTTCCTCCGCTGGCACTGTAGCTCAGAGTGTTACGCAAGATCAGGGCCGACTGCCGCCGCGTCATCCTCGTCGCTCCAGACTGGCCGAGGAGGTCGTGGTACCCGGATCTGTGGCATCTCACGGTCGGCCAACCGTGGGCACTACCAGACCGACCAGACTTGCTATCTCAAGGGCCGTTTTTCCATCTGAATTCTGCGGCCCTCAACCTGACTGTGTGGCCATTGAGTCCTGGATCCTAGCGTCTTCAGGATTATTTCAAGAGGTCATTGCCACTATGAGACAGGCTAGGAAACCAACGTCCGCCAAGATCTACCACAGGACGTGGAAGATTTTCCTGTCGTGGTGCTCTGCTCAGGGTTTTTCTCCCCGGCCTTTTGCCTTGCCCACTTTTCTGTCCTTCCTTCAATCTGGACTGGAAAAGGGTTTGTCGCTCGGCTCCCTTAAGGGACAAGTCTCTGCGCTCTGTGTTTTTCCAGAAGCGCCTAGCCAGGCTTCCACAGGTACGCACGTTCCTGCAGGGGGTTTGTCACATCGTTCCTCCTTACAAGCGGCCTTTAGAACCCTGGGATCTGAACAGGGTGCTGATGGTTCTTCAGAAACCACCATTCGAGCCAATGAGAGAGATTTCTCTCTCACGCTTTTCGCAGAAAGTGGTTTTTCTAGTAGCAGTCACTTCTCTTCGGAGAGTGTCTGAACTAGCAGCGTTGTCATGCAAAGCCCCTTTCCTGGTGTTTCACCAGGACAAGGTGGTTCTACGTCCGGTTCCGGAATTTCTCCCTAAGGTGGTATCCCCCTTTCATCTCAATCAGGATATCTCCTTACCTTCTTTTTGTCCTCATCCAGTTCACCAATGTGAAAAGGATTTGCACTTGTTAGATCTGGTGAGAGCACTTAGACTCTACATTTCTCGTACGGCGCCACTGCGCCGCTCGGATGCATTCTTTGTCCTTGTCGCTGGCCAGCGTAAAGGGTCACAGGCTTCCAAATCAACCCTGGCTCGGTGGATCAAGGAACCAATTCTCGAGGCTTACCGTTCTGCTGGGCTTCCGGTTCCCTCAGGGCTGAAGGCCCATTCTACCAGAGCCGTGGGTGCGTCCTGGGCTTTGAGGCACCAGGCTGCGGCTCAGCAGGTGTGTCAGGCGGCTACCTGGTCGAGCCTGCACACTTTCACGAAACACTATCAGGTGCATACCTATGCTTCGGCGGATGCCAGCCTAGGTAGACGAGTCCTTCAGGCGGCGGTTGCCCACCTGTAGGAAGGGGCCGTTTTACGGCTCTATTACGAGGTGTTATTTTACCCACCCAGGGACTGCTTTTGGACGTCCCAATTGTCTGGGTCTCCCAATGGAGCGACAAAGAAGAAGGGAATTTTGTTTACTTACCGTAAATTCCTTTTCTTCTAGCTCCAATTGGGAGACCCAGCACCCGCCCCTGTTTTTTTGTGTACACATGTTGTTCATGTTGAATGGTTTCAGTTCTCCGATATTCCTTCGGATTGAATTTACTTTAAACCAGTTTATAATTTTTTCCTCCTTCTTGCTTTTGCACCAAAACTGAGGAGCCCGTGGGAGCACGGGGGGTGTATAGGCAGAAGGGGAGGGGCTTTACACTTTTAGTGTAATACTTTGTGCGGCCTCCGGAGGCATAGCCTATACACCCAATTGTCTGGGTCTCCCAATTGGAGCTAGAAGAAAAGGAATTTACGGTAAGTAAACAAAATTCCCTTCTTTACCTACATTAGATAATTGGCTTGAAGACGAAGAATTGTTTGATATGTTCAGGTACTTAAATACGAGTTCAAGAGAGTATACGTATTATTCTGACTCCCATAAGACTTTTTCAAGGAAAAAGACTGTGGAAAAAGAAGCGCAATAGGGTCTTACCCCCAATAGATACAGGGTTATGAAATAAGCAGTTCAACTCACCAATTGAAGTTGTGAAAGTCACAACTCCTATAAAAGCATGTCACTCCAGGTCACGGCAGCAGTCCCCCACGGTGGCTGATAACAGAAAGTAGTAGAGATGGTTTTTCAAAGCCGCGCCAATGACCAAATGATGATTGAAGTATAAGATTAATGTTGCTTTATTTCATGCTCAGGTCAACGCGTTTCAGGAGACTCAGCTCCCTTCCTCAGGACAAACAGGCAAAAGAAGATCAAATGATTTGATGTTCTTTTGTATGTTTGTCCTGAGGAAGGGAGCTGAGTCTCCTGAAACGCGTTGACCTGAGCATGAAATAAAGCAACATTAATCTTATACTTTCATCATCATTTGGTCATTGGCGCAGCTTTGAAAACCCATCTCTACTACTTTCTGTTATAAGACTTTTTCAAGAATAGACTTGGTTCTAACTATATTATTTACAATAAATAAATTTAAATCTGTAAGCATAGGTCAAATAACCTGGTCTGACCATTCCCCTGTAAATTTTCAGATAGGTTCTGGAAAATTAGTTAATAGCGATAGAATATAGAGGTGCAATTCGTATTTGCTTAGATACCCAAAACATACTGCAGTAATTGAAGAAGCCCTTAAAAATTATTTCAAGGAAAATGACACAAGCAACATCTCAATTAGCTTTCTTTGGAACGCACATAAAGCGGTTATAAGAGGGATAATGATACAAATTAACAGCAAAGATAAAAAGCAAAAATTGAAGAAATTCAAAGAAATCTCAGACAAAATTAGGGAACCTGAGCACATACAAATAAGAAACCCATCGGATGCAAATCACTCCCACATTCTGACTCTGAGCTTAGAACTAAATTCTTTACTAACCCAAGAGTACAACAAAGTAACGTTAATAAACAAAAACAATTTTTACCATTCTAATAGACCCACAAAATTAATGATGAAAAGAATTAAGCAACAAAGAGTTAAAAGTAGAATACCAGCAATTAAAAATAAAAACAGTATCCTTTGTAAACATCCTAAAGATATTGCAAATTCCTTCGCCATATACTACCACGATTTATATAACTTGAAATCTAACAATAACCTAATACAACCCATTGAAAAATCAATAAAGGATACAAATACATCCCATCCCAGGGGGTATACAAATACATCCCATCCCAGGGGGTATACAAATACATCCCATCCCAGGGGGTATACAAATACATCCCATCCCAGGGGGTATACAAATACATCCCATCCCAGGGGGTATACAAATACATCCCATCCCAGGGGGTATACAAATACATCCCATCCCAGGGGGTATACAAATACATCCCATCCAAGGGGGTATACAAATACATCCCATCCCAGGGGGTATACAAATACATCCCATCCCAGGGGGTATACAAATACATCCCATCCCAGGGGGTATACAAATACATCCCATCCCAGGGGGTCTACAAATACCTACCATCCCAGGGGGATATACAAATACCTACCATCCCAGGGGGATATACAAATACCTACCATCCCAGGGGGTATACAAATACCTACCATCCCAGGGGGTATACAAATACCTACCATCCCAGGGGGTATACAAATACCTACCATCCCAGGGGGTATACAAATACCTACCATCCCAGGGGGATATACAAATACCTACCATCCCAGGGGGTATACAAATACCTACCATCCCAGGAGGATATACAAATACCCACCATCCCAGGGGGTATACAAGTACATACCATCCCAGGGGGTATACAAATACCTACCATCCCAGGGGGTATACAAATACATACCATCCCTGGGGGTATGCCCATAACCTAGAACAGCTGTATGGGGGCCATTGGATGCTTTGAAAGTATGATTTAGGAATTACTCAACATATAGCTTTCATAGATGCAAAAATGAGATGGGAACATATGCAGAATTTGTGATTTAAGGCTAAGTTTTGTTTCTTTTTTGTTTTTTTTCATATGGTCTATATTCCTCTGTATGAAATGAAAGGCACAGAGCAGTGTAGGGGTGCTGTTATATGGATCTCTAATATGGCTGTATGAAAGGATCCTAAACAGATCCTGCCTTGCATATTTCAGCAGCGTTTTTTCTTAAAGTTGTACCACATCATGTAGTTGTTTTTCCATTTTTCAAGGGTTTTGTTAAAGTTAATTTGTCACCAAATTTGTGCTACCCCATCTAAGAGCACGTGTAGGGGCAGAGACCCTGGTTGCAGCAATGTATCACTGACTTGCCTGCTTGCTATATGTTATATAAAATCACTGTTTTATCTGCTGCAAATCTACCAATGAATGCTGAGCTCTGTATAATTCCGCTCACGCCACTGATTGGCAACTATCTGTCTATGCAGATAGTACAAAGAAAGCTGCCAATCAGTAGTTTGGCCATGGTTATACAGAACTCCTGAATATGAAGGACTATATGGCAGCTGGTTTACTAGTTCTCTAGTGATAAAATCACTTTTCTTCATCGTTCCTATGGGAGACCCAGACCATGGGTGTATAGCTTCTGCCTCCGGAGGACACACAAAGTACTACACTAAAAAGTGTAGCTCCTCCCTCCGAGCATATACACCCCCTGGATAACCAAATATAGCCAGTTCAATGCTTTGTGTTCAGGAGGCACACATCCACACAGGCATTCTCATCTGATTTTTGATTTTAAAGAGTTTGAAGAAAAGCGGGTCCAAGCCTGGACCCCCGGCATGTCCCTTCTCACCCCACTGTGTCGGCGGTGTTGTTAAGGTTGATTTCAGGGCTGGAGCCTTACATGCCGCGCTCCTTCACCATCCCTCGGGCTCTGGCTTGAAGTGGGAGCCAGCACGGTTCTCACTGCCTTGCAGGAGACCGGTCTCCATCTGCAGCCCTTTCAGGATCCTGCCGGACGGAGCACTCATCCCTCAGGGACCTGGCCCTGCGTCTCACAAGCTAAGTAGTTGAGACGTTATTGTCGGGGGGTCCCTTGCACTTTGTGGGGAGAGTGTGTTATTTAACTTTTGTGAGATTTCCGGACGGTTCTCTGGTTTTCACCTGAGAACCGCGCCGAGGGTGCCTGCGCGCCGGCCGCATTGTAAAATTTAGGCCCCGGCTTCACCTGCGGCCTAGTTTCGTTTTCACTGCCCCTGCATGTCAGTCATGCAGAGGGACAGTGCGGCTCCGCCCATCGGCCGTTCGGCACAGGGGAGGACACTCCTCTCTGAGGAGATGTTTCCCTCCCCTGTATATCTCCTTGGCCCTCCGGATCCCGCTCTTTGACTAAGCCCCGCCCCCTCTCCTCGCTCCGGCGCCATTTTATCAGCGTTCTCATACTGATCGGCGCTGGCTGCAGCATCTCTGCTAATCTGTCTGGGGTCCGAGCTGTGGGATCCGGAGGGCACACAAACGGTCTGGTAAGCCACAACCTCCGGTTGTGGACCTTCTTATACACTCTCTGGGGGTCATTCTGGCTCACAGCCCCCACCTCAGCAGCATGTCTCACACTAGGAGCAAGGCTGCAAGGCCGTACTCAATATGCACTGCATGTAAGCTCGTACTGCCTGAACCGAGCACATATCCACATTGTGATGCCTGCTCTAACATGGTGGTGCCTCAGCCTGGAGTCTCCCCAGTGGTCCCTCCGGCTGCTCCTGCTCCTGTGGCTGAACCCCCGGCTTGGGTAGAATCCTTATCTAGGTCTATCTCCCAGTCTTTTGCCGACTCCATGGGAGAGTTGTCCCGGACTCTGCTGAGCATGCATCAGCCCCCTTCTCAGGGCGCCTCTGCTGCTACGGCTCGCTCTGCAGAGCTCACAGAGGATTCTTCACCTGCTCCCAGACCCCGTCTTCCTAAAAGGAGACGCAGGGTCCCCTCGCCTTCCTCGTCCCGCGGCTCTGATTCCAGAGCTGAGTCGCAGGACGAGGAGGATGCCTTTACTGGGGGCTCAGACGCGACCTCCATGTGCCCCATTGATCTGACCGAGGGTCAAGCAGATGTTAGTGATTTGATTGCGTCCATTAATTCTGTACTGGACCTCAATCCGCCAGTATCAGAGGAGCAACCCTCTCTGGCAGAAAAGCACCAGTTTACCTTGCCTAAGAGAACAAGGATTGTGTTCTTTAACCACTCCAGTTTTCAGGCCACTGTGTCCAAGCCCAGGGCCTGTCCTGACAAACTCTTCCCAAAGCGTGGTTCTGATGACCGTTTTCCTTTTCCACCTGAGGTGGTCAAGGAGTGGGCTCACTCACCAAAGGTAGACCCTCCGGTGTCTAGACTCTCAGCCCGGACAGTTGTATCAGTGGCTGATGGCACCTCACTTAAGGATCCCACTGACCGCCAGGTTGACCTTCTGGCCAAATCTGTATATGAGGCGGCAGGGGCCTCGTTCTCCCCATCTTTTGCAGCAGTGTGGGCTCTCAAGGCCATCTCTGCTTCTCTGGAGGAGATGCATTCCCTCACTAGGGACTCCATGCCTGAAATGGTTGCCTTAACTTCCCAGGCTTCAGCCTTTTCATCCTACGCCATGTCTGCCATGCTGGAGGCTTCTCACTGCACTGCGGTGGCTTCGGCTAATTCCCTCGCTATCCGCAGGATCTTGTGGCTTCGAGAGTGGAAGGCAGACGCTTCTTCAAAGAAGTACCTTGCTGGGCTCCCATTTGCTGGGTCGAGGCTGTTCGGTGAACAACTGGATGAGATTATTAAGGAAGCTACGGGTGGGAAGAGTACTTCCTTGCCACAGACTAAAGCCAGGAAACCTGTCCAGGGCAGGAACCAGTCGAGGTTTCGTTCCTCTAACTGGTCGTCCTCTAAGCCATCGGCCTCGTCCACTAACTCAGCCAAGGACCAGAAGCCCAACTGGCGCACGAAGCCGCGTCCCCAGAAGTCCGCAGGAGCTGCTGCCACCAAGGCAGCCTCCTCTTGACTATCTGGCCGAGCCAGCAACGTCCTTGGTCGGTGGCAGGCTCTCCCACTTTGGCGACGTGTGGTTTCAACACGTCTCCGATCAGTGGGTGCGGGATATCATCTCCCACGGCTACAGGATAGAATTCTCTTCCAGCCCGCCAAACAGATTTTTTCTGTCCACTCCCCCCTGCTCCAAGGCCGCCGCCTTCTCTCAGGCTGTGGCATCCTTGCAGGCCAACGGAGTAATTGTACCGCTTCCCGCCCGGGAACGGTTCAGAGGGTTCTACTCAAATCTCTTCCTAGTCCCCAAAAAGGACGGTTCCTTCCGGCCCATCCTGGATCTCAAGCTTCTCAACAAGCATGTTCAGGTGCGGCATTTTCGCATGGAGTCTCTGCGATCAGTCATTGCCTCAATGACCCAAGGAGATTTCCTGGCATCCATCGACATCAGAGATGCCTATCTGCTTGTGCCAATTGCAGTTTCACACCAGCGTTGGCTACGTTTTGCAATCGGAGAGGAACATTTCCAGTTCGTGGCTCTCCCCTTCGGGTTAGCCACGGCCCCTCGAGTATTCACCAAGGTCATGGCAGCAGTGGTTGCGGTTCTGCACCTCCAGGGGTTGGCAGTGATTCCTTACCTGGACGACCTTCTAGTCAAGGCTTCATCCAGTGCAGACTGTCAGCGGAGTGTCTCGCTCACTCTCGCCACGCTTGTTCAATTCGGGTGGCTTGTCAATCTGCCCAAGTCCACTCTGACTCCGACCCAGAAACTCACGTATCCTAGGGATGCAATTCGAGACTCTGCCGGCACTTGTCAAGCTGCCCTTAGTCAAACAGCAGTCCCTCCATCTGGCGGTGCGCTCTCTGCTGAGGCCCCGCCTTCATTCCATCAGGCACCTAATGCAGGTGCTGGGTCAGATGGTGGCGTCAATGGAAGCGGTTCCCTTTGCCCAGTTCCATCTGCGTCCTCTGCAGCTGGACATTCTCCGCTGTTGGGACAAGCGGACCTCTTCCTTGCACAGGTTGGTGGCTCTGTCGCCACAGACCAGGGGCTCTCTTCAGTGGTGGCTTCGGCCCCTCTCTCTGTCTCAGGGACGCTCCTTCCTGGCCCCGTCCTGGGTGATTCTCACCACGGATGCCAGTCTATCCGGCTGGGGAGCAGTATATCTCCACCACCGAGCACAGGGCACTTGGACTCCGTCCGAATCAGCCCTCTCGATCAATGTGCTGGAAATCAGGGCTGTGCTCCTAGCTCTCGTAGCATTTCACCACCTGTTGGCGGGCAAGCACATTCGAGTCCAGTCAGACAACGCGACAGCGGTTGCCTACATCAATCACCAGGGCGGGACTCGCAGCCGCCTGGCAATGTTGGAGGTTCAACGCATCCTTCAGTGGACTGAGGACTCCAAGTCCACCATATCCGCAGTCCACATCCCAGGCGTAGAAAACTGGGAGGCAGATTATCTCAGCCGTCAAACCGTGGACAGCGGCGAGTGGGCTCTGCATCCGGCAGTGTTTCGGTCAATCTGCCGCAAGTGGGGCACTCCGGAAGTGGACCTAATGGCATCCCGGCACAACAACAAGGTCCCGGTTTACGTGGCTCGCTCCCACGATCCTCAGGCCTTTTCAGCGGACGCGCTGGTTCAAGATTGGTCCCAGTTTCGTCTGTCTTACGTGTTTCCCCCTCTAGCTCTCTTGCCCAGAGTCCTGCGCAAGATCAGAATGGAGGGCCATCGGGTCATCCTCATTGCTCCAGACTGGCCCAGGCGAGCTTGGTACCCAGACCTGCTCCATCTGTCCGTAGAGGTGCCGTGGCATCTCCCGGACCGCCCAGACCTTCTCTCACAAGGTCCGTTTTTCCGCCAGAATTCTGCGGCTCTCAGATTGACGGCGTGGCTCTTGAGTCCTGGATCTTGACGAGTTCTGGAATTCCTCCTGAAGTCATCTCCACTATGACTCTGGCTCGGAAGTCTTCCCCGGCCAATATTTATCACAGGACTTAGAAAATTTTCCTGTCCTGGTGTCGTTCTTCCGGCCATGCCCCTTGGCCTTTTTCCTTGCCGACCATCCTGTCCTTTCTACAGTCCGGTCTGCAGCTAAGACTATCCCTCAATTCCCTCAATTGACAGGTCTCGGCTCTGTCAGTGTTGTTCCAGCGGCGTATCGCCCGGCTGGCTCAGGTGCACACCTTTATGCAGGGCGCATCTCACATCATTCCGCCTTACCGGCGGCCTTTGGACCCCTGGGACCTTTAATCTGGTCCTCACGGCCTTGCAGAAACCCCCCTTTGAGCCTCTTAGGGCGGTTTCCTTGTTTCGTCTTTCACAGAAAGTGGTCTTTCTAGTGGCCATAACTTCCCTCAGGAGAGTCTCTGATTTAGCTGCGCTCTCTTCGGAATCACCTTTTTTGGTTTTTCATCAAGACAAGGTGGTTCTCCGTCCGACTCCGGACTTTCTCCCTAAGGTGGTATCTCCTTTCCACCTTAACCAGGACATTTCATTGCCTTCCTTTTGTCCGGCTCCTGTTCATCGCTTTGAAAAAGCGTTGCATACTTTAGATCTGGTGCGGGCGCTCCGGATCTATGTGTCACACACCGCTGTTCTTAGGCGGCGCACCTCTCTTTTTGTGCTGACCAGAGGTCGGAGTAAGGGCCTCTCTGCTTCTAAACCGACCCTGGCTCGTTGGATTAGGTCGGACATTTCTGATGCCTACCAGTGTACTCAAGTGCCTCCCCCGCCGGGGATCAAGGCACACTCGACCAGAGCTGTCGGTGCCTCTTGGGCTTTCAGGCACCAGGCTACAGCTCAGCAGGTCTGTCAGGCTGCCACTTGGTCTAGTCTGCACACCTTTTCGAAGCACTACCAAGTGCATGCTCATGCTTCGGCAGATGCGAGCTTGGGCAGACGCATCCTTCAGGCGGCTGTCGCCCACTTGTGAAGTTAGGTTTCGCCTACTTCTCAGTTTTCTGTTTATTTCCCACCCATGGACTGCTTTGAAACGTCCCATGGTCTGGGTCTCCCATAGGAACGATGAAGAAAAAGAGAATTTTGTTTACTTACCGTAAATTCTTTTTCTTATAGTTCCGTAATGGGAGACCCAGCACCCTCCCTGTTGCCTGTTGGCAGTTTCTTGTTCCGTGTGTTATCACCGGCTGTTGTTCTAGACAGAGGCTCCGGTTGTTCCGGTTTTTTGCTCTGTCTCTACTTGTGGGTGGCTATTCTCCTTCAGCTTTTGCACTAAACTGGCTATATTTGGTTATCCAGGGGGTGTATATGCTCGGAGGGAGGAGCTACACTTTTAGTGTAGTACTTTGTGTGTCCTCCGGAGGCAGAAGCTATACACCCATGGTCTGGGTCTCCCATTACGGAACTATAAGAAAAAGAATTTACGGTAAGTAAACAAAATTCTCTTTTTTTTTCCAGCAGGCGGTTATTAAACCTACAGCATGCAGCCCAGTAAGTTATATCACTGGCATCAGGGTTTCTGTCTCTATATCTGTATTCTGCTGCCCTCAGATTAGGTGGAAAGAAAACTGGTGTCAGATTCCTTTTAGTTCTTCCAAATTGTATTTCACTATTGTTTGTGTATTAAAGGGAATCTGTCACCAGGTTTTTGCTAGCTCATCTGAGAGCAGCATAATATAGGCAAAGAGACCCTGATTCCAATGGTACATCACTTAGATTACTGGCTTAAGCCATTCTGATATGAGCAGAGGTATTAGATTTAGAAAAGCAGCAGAGGTGAGAGCTGTACCTGCCTACCCAGGCGCTTAATAGAGATTATACATTGACAGTGAGGTGTCAATCACAGGACAGGGCATGTCGGACAACGTGGACTGAGCCAGCTAGTCACAGCAATGATAATCACCAAATGAGAAAGCCTCTTATTTTAAGTAACAACAGCACGGATTCTGATAAGGGAGGCATATTTGATTTTTGTTGTTTAACCACTACAGCATGCTGTCCTCAGATTACATAGCAAAAACCTGCTGACAAATTCCCTTTAACCCCTTTACGACCTATGATGCACCTATACATCATTGGTCGTGTATGGCCCACATTATTTCCCACCCATGTCTGCCAATCTGATCAGCAGACATGCAGGTGGATCGGAGAGCTGTTCACTGCCGCTATCTGTGGCCCCGTAACCCGATCATCAGGCGCCAATGGATTGTTATGACAGCGCGGAGTCAGCTGATGTCCCTGGTTGCTGTCAAGATGTGCTTCCTATGAATGCTGACAGAGCGCCAGCACTCACAGAAGAACAGCATTTCTCCTGATCAGAGTGATGCTGAAGAAGCATCCCTCTGAACAGCAGAAGCGATCGGACAGTGCAGGCATAAAGTCCCCTAAGGGGACTAATAAAATCAATAAAAAAATACTCAACTTACTGTTGCTCGTTGACACGTCGTTCATTTTCAAAATGTCGGTACTCCTTCTGTGCTCCGGTTGTTCATCGTTCCCATGGCAGCACACGTCGCTCCTTGTGACACCTCGGGAACGACGAACACCGCTTACCTGCGTCCCGTCCCGCTGGCAATTCCGAAGGAAGGAGGTGGGCGGGATGTTACGTTTTGCTCATCTCCGCCCCTCCGCTTCTATTGGCCGGCTGCCATGTGACGCCGAACGTCCCTCCCCCTTCAGGAAGAGGATGTTTGCCGCCCAACAACGGGGGCTGGTACGATCGCACGATAGATCGTCCTGTGTGACCCTGGCATTACACAGTTCCACAAGTTGCCTACTGCCTGATTCTAATTGGTGTAGATTGAGTGCATGCTTGATCAGACACACAGTCGGATATTCATCCTTCCTCGACCAAAGTCGGCCCAGACTCTGCTTTATTTCAACTGAAGCATGCCCTGATATAACCTTTGAAAGGGGCATGTCTGGTTGTGTTTATTGGTCAGTGGGTTGAACAATGTGTTAGTCCATGAGCTTATTGTTGGGCGTCATCATAGGCAGGTCTATGTCATCGGGGGCCATCTTGGGTTCCTCTGAAGACTGACTGGCTTATGTATAGAGAATTGATTTCATTGAACACACTTCCCACAATCCTCTATGTCACGAGGTTAATTAAGTATTTGATCTAATGGCTCTCCTCAACAATGATGTGAGAATGTCTCATAATTTAATTGTAGAATTAGTCTTCAAGCAGTTACATTAGGGTATGGGACACAGTAAAGGGGTTGCCCGCTACTAGAACAAGCCCTTCTGATTCCACATTTTCCCCAAGCCTATACTCCCCTCCTGTACTGGTTCCAGCGGTACGGCGGTTTTGCGTTCTTGGGGGCTCGTGACATTGTGACGTCACACCAGCCCCGCGTCCAATCAGCACCAGCTTCTGTCTCCCCACCTTCAGACCAAACTAGCCATCAACAGAAAGTGAGTGCAGCGCCGTGTTTATGGGCACAGGCAGCTGCGTTCTCCTGCGGACATCACTCACATCTCCACAGGAGGGGGGAGACACTTCGTCTGGAACGCAGTGTCTACTGGTTGTGTGCACATACCCTTATATTTTCTACATCGGATGTCAGTACAGGAGGGGCATTTTAATATTTGCTGCTTTGCTCTGAAAGGTTAACAAAGCAATAGTAATTTTCTGATGCTGAAGACAAGCTGTTCTCTCATTGCCGTGTACACCGTAAAGAATGAGAATACGGCATTTGTACAATTAGAACTCGTCTTCGCTGGCACTGCCAGTTATTTCAAGGGTAAGTTCATTGCCACTTACTGGAATGTGAATACTTAATGCATTCTCTTCTAGTCAAGCCTGACAAGCTTTAAAGTCATCGTTAAGGAGTCTTCAGGATTTAAGGATTGGAAAACAGAAGATTTACATTCAGTATTACACCTGTCTCAAGCTCTTAAAATCTCTCAAATCTTTTTTTCTTCTCAGGGTTTGCTTTCTAAGTCATTGGATCTTGAACAGAAATCTCTTCTAGCGGATCTTCAAACTAAAATAGGTACAGAGATGTATTTGGTGAAATTTACGTCCTATTTCCAAGTGTTAGTCATTTATGTGTCTGTTCATAGTGCTAATATAAAGTTGATAAGATTCATATTGCATAAAAGATGTTTACTATACACACGAAAAGAAGATAAAATTAAAGGAACACTAAACCGAGGTACCAACGTAAACCTTATGTTTATATGTAATGTTGATCTATCTTTCGCTTTATAAGACGCACTTTTGTTCCCTCAAATTTTGGGGGAAAGTAGGGGGTGCGTCTTATAAACCGAATATACGGGAGGGGGGGGGGTACATATATATACACCTGTGTTAGCTATGGCCCCCGTGCTGCTGCCCATAGTAAAATAAAAAACTCTTTACTTACCTCCAGCGTGTCTCCCTCCTGGTGCTGTGATCAGGCACGCAGAGATTTCACTCTGCTGTGCTGATCACATGACCGGACCGTGAACCAGGAAATGCAGGCAGGAGGCTGGAGCTCAACCCTGAGGAGGGGGACACAGGGAGCACAGTGCTGGAGAAGATAAGGAAGGAGTTTATTTTACTAAAAGCAGCAGCCTGGGGACGATATCTAACACAGGGGGTCCGTGTGTGTCAGCCACGGGGGGTCCGTGTGTGTCAGCCACAAGGGGGGCCGTGTGTGGCAGCCACAGGGGGGCCGTGTGTGTCAGCCACAAGGGGGGCCGTGTGTGGCAGCCACAGGGGGGCCGTGTGTGGCAGCCACAGGGGGGCCGTGTGTGGCAGCCACAGGGGGGCCGTGTGTGGCAGCCACAGGGGGGGCCGTGTGTGGCAACCACAGGGGGGGGGCCGTGTGTGGCAGCCACAGGGGGGGCCGTGTGTGGCAGCCACTGGGGGGGCCGTGTGTGGCAGCCACAGGGGGGGCCGTGTGTGGCAGCCACAGGGGGGGGCCGTGTGTGGCAGCCACAGGGGGGGCCGTGTGTGGCAGCCACAGGGGGGGGCCGTGTGTGGCAGCCACAGGGGGGGCCGTGTGTGGTAGCCACAGGGGGGGGGCCGTGTGTGGTAGCCACAGGGGGGGGCCGTGTGTGGTAGCCACAGGGGGGGGCCGTGTGTGGTAGCCACAGGGGGGGGCCGTGTGTGGTAGCCACAGGGGGGGCAGTGTGTGGCAGCCACAGGGGGGGCAGTGTGTGGCAGCCACAGGGGGGGGCAGTGTGTGGCAGCCACAGGGGGGGGCCGTGTGTGGCAGCCACAGGGGGGGGCCGTGTGTGGCAGCCACAGGGGGGGGCGTGTGTGGCAGCCACAGGGGGCGGGGCCGTGTGTGGCAGCCACAGGGGGGGGGGGCCGTGTGTGGCAGCCACAGGGGGGGGGGGGGCCGTGTGTGGCAGCCACAGGGGGGGGGGCCGTGTGTGGCAGCCACAGGGGGGGGGCCGTGTGTGGCAGCCACAGGGTGGGGGGGGCCTGTGTGTGGCAGCCACAGGGTGGGGGGCCGTGTGTGGCAGCCACAGGGGGGGGGGGCCGTGTGTGGCAGCCACAGGGGGGGGGGGCCGTGTGTGGCAGCCACAGGGGGGGGGCCGTGTGTGGCAGCCACAGGGGGGGGCCGTGTGTGGCAGCCACAGGGGGGGGCCGTGTGTGGCAGCCACAGGGGGGGGCCGTGTGTGGCAGCCACAGGGGGGGGCCGTGTGTGGCAGCACAAGGGGGCTATATTCAATATAAGGTGGCCATATCCAGATTAAGGGGGCTAATTTTAGGATGGGGGGGCTATGATGGACATATACCCTATATGATTTGTTAGACGGACACTGGCATTATAATACGGACCCCATTTATTAAAAAATTCTCTCTTCCTTCACCAAATTTGGGGGTGCGTCTTATAATCCGATGCGTCTTATAAAGCGAAATATACGGTACTTCTCCCTGAATTGGAAGTCCTCCTCTTCCCCTGCTCTGTAACATGCTGTCTGGTCTGCAGACTGTACTGCGATTTCTGGGTGACCACTTCCCTTTAAAGAATCCCTGCTGGTTAAATTCTTGCTGAATTGTTCCACTGTCAGCCAGAGCTCAGTTTACAGATTTTTGTGTGTCATGTTTAGAAATATAGGGTTAATCTGCAGGTTAAAATAGGAAGCAATAGTACCTGGAGAAAATGAAGACCTGTACCTTCTGCAGCTGCTTACTTCCGGTCATAGTGACTGGGCAGGGGGTTGTAAGTCAACTTTCCCTATACAATAAACATGTCTAGAATCAATGCCTGGCACTTTGATTGACAGGCAGCTCGGCAAGTGCATGGTACAGAGCAGGCTGTTAATCAAAGTATCAGGGAGGGTTCATAGCCATTCTCATTGTGTAGTGAACAGTTATTGAAACCGCTTCCTGTGCCGTCCCCGATGACTGGAAGCTGAATCAGCCGAAGAGAGAACATAAATTTATTTTCTCCCTGTAGCTGCTCTTCCAGGAGGGCAGTAAGACATCACTTTAACGCTACCATTCCTGGACTTGATGGTTGCCATCAAGGCATCTATTGACAATATAGAAAGGTTTCCAGAACCTAGATATTTCTAGGATTGGCCAACCATCTAATGTATATTGGAGCCCCTCAACTCTCCCCCAACAGATGGGTTTGGGAAGGGGCAAGAATATTGAATTTCAATGTTCACATCTTATTGTCCCGTTGGAGATAAGCTGCAATGAAATGTGTCTCCATAGACAATACATACATGCATACATGCTTGGCTGAGAGTTCATGCGTGGGGGGTGGGGATCGGGAGAGATATGTTGCTACTTATTTTCAGACTTTGAAGGATTTTGTCACATTCTTGAAACAAACAGCCTTGTACAGAACACATTAGGTAGCTTCTCATTGATGTTATAGTATTGGCTACTGAAAGCCTGGAACATGTCCGTGACTAACCATTATTGCAGACATCGCATTGAGGGGAGGCTCCTGCTGCAGTCACAGAGAAGGTAGTGAGGAGGCAAACCGCTGAGCGCACAAGATTTTAGATTTATTTATTTTTTTTTTAAATGAAATTTTGGCTCATTTGCTAAAGAACTACCAAGGAATTATTGAGGAATTGTCGGGAAACCTAATTTTGGGGAAATTTTCTGTTTTAGTGTTTAAAGAAAAGTATTATGTAAGGTTTTATTCCGGATGGTTTGTCCTGTAATTTATAATGAACATATTGCTTGGTATGACACCTCTCAGTTTAATGGTTTTAAACAAACTCTTGCTAATAAAACTCTGTTGACCTCTTGGGGAGTCATTGTGTTATCCAATCCCCTTTTTGGGTAAGAGTACATCGCAGGGCTGCTTGTAGCTATACATTTCTGAGGCGGACTATTGCCATCCACATTGTATCTCCGTATGATATGCAGTATACAGATGTTTACATGAGTTGGTGCTTTCACTTTGCAATTGCCAATTGCCTCTTTTGTTTTTATTATTTGGCAAATTCAACAAATTTACCTGTAAAAGTTGTTTTTTTTATTTTTACTTTTTTTTTAATTTCAGGCAATCTACAGCGAGAAGCAAAGGAAAAAGATGAGAAGTGTAATAAGATTAAAGCAGTCGCTGTAAAAGCCAAGAAGGAGCTGGATGCCAATAGAAAAGAGGTAAGGAATCCTTTAATGTCATGTACCAAAATATTGGGTGATTTCACTTTCGACTCTTTGGGATAATGGCCTACTGCTATTTGAAGTAACACTGTTTATTTTTAGTGAATAAAAAAGAAGAAAGCGCGCTCCTGTGTAAAACCAATGATAAAAGATTGGAAACAGTGTGATGGACACACTCACCTGATTCTGTTGTACAACAGGTACAACGCTGGGGAAACAGCCGAAGGGAGATCCCGGGTGTACCACTAAGGCATCAGCGGGAAACACGTCCTCTAGCGCCCGCAGGGATTTCCAGCCCAGGCGGCCGCTCACACGATCGATAGTCCACGTGGAGCGCTCAGCCGCCAGACCAGCGTTAGGCTGCAGCTTCTCCTCAGGGATGGACGGACCCGTAACCAAGATGCCAGTGACTCACCGGCCCTTCAGAAGCGTGGATGGATTCAGGCAAATCCTCAATTAGCTGCAGCAGCCCCGTGAGCTCCAGCATGGAGATGAAGGATTTTGGGATGAAGAAACTGTTTTTTGTGAGGCGAGGTCCCTGCAAACCCTGCTGATTGATTGATCATCATGATCCATATGCTAATTTGATCAAGGGGTGTGGGGACCTTTAAATTTATGTATATAAGGCATATCACTTCATATATTTGCTACTACCTGAGGAAGGGGGAATTTTTATCCCTGAAACGCGTTGTGGCATATTTATTTGTAAATAAAAACTTCTGAAATAATATCATCATCCCTATGAACTTTCCTAGCAGCGCAGCCGATACCGTGTTTTTTTCTTCATCCCAAAATTTTTAGTGAATAATGCATATTTCATTATTTAGCCTGGGACTTAGTAGAACTTCGGGCGGACAGTTTCATTAAGACTGGTGAATGGCGATCTACATGCCAATCTTAATGAAAGGGAATGTGGAGTAAGATGCACCCAATTCATTAAGCGCATGCCACTTAATGAATTAGGTATTTCTTTAAAGTTCCATGTGCCTTTGCCAGAGATGTTCTCCAGTCGTGGACTGGAGAACATTTCTGGTGTAATTTTGCCAGTAAACTGGCGTAACTATTGATTAATTAGACCAGACATGGACAAAGTGCAGCCCGAGACCACATGCAACCCCTTGGCTGTTTTGGTTCAGCCTGATATCCATGACAGCCAAAGGGCTTTATGTCTGGCCGCACCACGCAGCTGCCCTCTGCATGGCATCTCACTTTCACTTGTATTTGTATTCATGAGATGCAGACACCACTGATGAAACGGAGCTGACGACTCCCTCTTCATTATTGAGCCTGTATGTGGGAGCACAGCAGGCGCAAAGACGTTGCTACATCGTGTCAGCTGTGTGGGGACATCAATCTCCATGGGGGCTGTGTAGGATCATTCCCTATGGGGACTGCGAGAGGTCCTCATTCCCTATGGGGGTTGCGTGAGGTCCTCATTCCCTATGGGGGTTGCGTGAGGTCATCATTCCCTATGGGGGTTGCGTGAGGTCATCATTCCCTATGGGGGTTGCGTGAGGTCATCATTCCCTATGGGGGTTGCGTGAGGTCATCATTCCCTATGGGGGTTGCGTGAGGTCATCATTCCCTATGGGGATTGCGTGAGGTCATCATTCTCTATGGGGGCTGCATGGGGTCATCATTCTCTGAGGGCTGCGTGGGGTCATCATTCTCTGAGGGCTGCGTGGGGTCATCATTCTCTGAGGGCTGCGTATGGTCATCATTCTCTATGGGGGCTGCATGGGGATCATCATTCTCTATGGGGGCTGCATGGGGGTCATCATTCTCTATGGGGGCTGCATGGGGGTCATCATTCTCTATGGGGGCTGCATGGGGGTCATCATTCTCTATGGGGGCTGCATGGGGGTCATCATTCTCTATGGGGGCTGCATGGGGGTCATCATTCTCTATGGGGGCTGCATGGGGGTCATCATTCTCTATGGGGGCTGCATGGGGGTCATCATTCTCTATGGGGGCTGCATGGGGATCATCATTCTCTATGGGGGCTGCATGGGGGTCATCATTCTCTATGGGGGCTGCATGGGGGTCATCATTCTCTATGGGGGCTGCATGGGGGTCATCATTCTCTATGGGGGCTGCATGGGGGTCATCATTCTCTATGGGGGCTGCATGGGGGTCATCATTCTCTATGGGGGCTGCATGGGGGTCATCATTCTCTATGGGGGCTGCATGGGGGTCATCATTCTCTATGGGGGCTGCATGGGGGGTCATCATTCTCTATGGGGGCTGCGTGCGGTCGTCATTCTCTATGGGGGCTGCGTGCGGTCGTCATTCTCTATGGGGGCTGCGTGCGGTCGTCATTCTCTATGGGGGCTGCGTGCGGTCATCATTCTCTATGGGGGCTGCGTGCGGTCATCATTCTCTATGGGGGCTGCGTGCGATCATCATTCTCTATGGGGGCTGCTTGGGGATCATCATTCTCTATGGGGGCTGCATGGGGGTCATCATTCTCTATGGGGGCTGCATGGGGATCATCATTCTCTATGGGGGCTGCATGGGGGTCATCATTCTCTATGGGGGCTGCGTGCGGTCATCATTCTCTATGGGGGCTGCGTGCGGTCATCATTCTCTATGGGGGCTGCGTGCGATCATCATTCTCTATGGGGGCTGCTTGGGGATCATCATTCTCTATGGGGGCTGCATGGGGGTCATCATTCTCTATGGGGGCTGCATGGGGATCATCATTCTCTATGGGGGCTGCATGGGGGTCATCATTCTCTATGGGGGCTGCATGGGGGTCATCATTCTCTATGGGGGCTGCATGGGGGTCATCATTCTCTATGGGGGCTGCATGGGTGTCATCATTCTCTATGGGGGCTGCATGGGGGTCATCATTCTCTATGGGGGCTGCGTGCGGTCATCATTCTCTATGGGGGCTGCGTGCGGTCATCATTCTCTGAGGGCTGCATGGGGGGTCTTTATTCTCTATGGGGGCTGCATGGGGGGTCATCATTCTCTATGGGGGCTGCATGGGGGTCATCATTCTGAATGGGTGTCCTTATGGGGGCATAATACTGTGTAGTGAGGCTTTGTGCAGACCACATACTTGTTGATGTGACATCTTACTGTTTGAGGGGCTGTGTGGGGACATCATACTGTTTGAAGGGGACTAAGTGAAGGCGGTTCCCCGGCACTGAACGTCCATAAAGAAGATTTTCAAAGTGTAGATAAAAGTTCACATTTATTTGCAGTTTAAAATAGGTAAAACATAACTCCTCCGATCGACGCTGATGCCATTATAATGGCGCTGTCACATATTGACAGCGCCACTTAAGGGGTTAAACGCCATGGGCAGAAAATGATTCTGCTCTTGCCTACCAGGCACAAATCAGCTGAGATGTGCGCCGATCTCTGCATGCTGCTGACAGCAGACCGCGGGCAGTAACACTATGACCACTAGGATGTAAACTTACTGCCCGCGTAAGGGGTTAATTTCCCACCCCTGAATTAAAAAGATGGTCTTAGCCACTTGACTGGTTTGAAAACGCCAAAAGTCTCGTCATTTTTGCATAACTGTTGAATTACGCACAAAATTGCAACAGTTGAAGGTTTTATACCAAAAAATTGATGTAAACACCTTCATAAATCAGGGATTTGGTTTTGAGCTAGTTTTTTGCGTACAGCCCTTTTCAAGGCAGTGTACCTAATTTTCAGCATCTGTGGCAGCATGGATGATCATATGCTACTTCTGAGCTAGCCAGTATGATCTATATAGTCTATTGATCTATTGTTTTGCTTGTTTTTAGGTGTGGTAATAAATATGTTACACTCTTTTATACAGTGGAACCTTGGATTACGAGCATAATTGGTCCCAGGAGTGTGCTCTTAAACCAAGTTACTCTTATATCAAAGCGAATTTTCCCATAGGAAATAATTGTAACAGACAATTCGTTCCACAACCCAAAAATATTTACTGCATTTATACAAACTTATTACAGTAATGTAATGTACTGTATTCATATAAAATTATTACAGTGCACTAATACAAAATACTGTACAGTAAAAAGCATACAAAGCAAATTAAACTGCACGTTAGCTTATAATAGAATTATTAGTGTGCGGGAGGTGCACTATAAGCAATGTGCTGTACTGGTTAGCAGAAAGTACACTACTGTATTACAAATGCAAATTGATAGACATGCTATATAGTATATACTGTACTGTACAATGGTATACTGTGTGCAGTACATATACACAGAAATTTATCTCTAGAGCGGGTCAGAGCGTGGTGAAAGGACAGAACCGGAAGTGTGCACGGTATTTGCTCTTCTTGCAAAGCATTGCTCTTAAACCAAGTTATAAATTTGTAAAAAGCTTTGCTTGTCTTGCAAAATGCTCTCAAACCAAGTTACTCTTAAACCAAGGTTCCACTGTATTTGTTTGTTCTGAAAGTATTATTTTAAAACTCATTCTAATGCATAACTGGTAAGTACATCAATACCTTGCATGGCATCATACTATATCAGCAGCAACATGATCAAATGGCAGTTGTGGATGTGTCCAATCGGTTCATCTATTCCGACACGCAGAACTGTGGTGTAGATCAGCCAGTAGAAAAGTGGAATCCACAACAGGGTCTTATTTCCTTGTACGCATGTCATGCCGCAAGATCGTGCCACCCTCTAAGTTTCAGAAGATAAGCTACTATTTAATAATTTTTTTTTTTCAGTGGCTTGAAAATGTTGTGCTATGCAGTTTTTTTTTTCTTCTTCTTCAGAAGGTCTATATCAGGGGGTCTCAAACTCAGCTAGGTGTAAGGGCCGCACATAGAAAAAAAAATTGGGGGGGCCGCATTGATTAGAGGACAAAGTGACATTTTTATTGGTGCCATATTTTTTTTTTCTCTCTACACCTTTGGAAATACTGTTTTTTTTGTTTTTTTGTTTTTTTTTAATTTTTTGCTCGTTTATTATAACAAATGTGCACTTTTTTGTTTAAAAAAAAAATAAACATTTTTGATGGTTAAAAAAATGTCCATGCTTTTTTTTTTTTTTTGTTTACATTGTATTCCTTTCTTGTAAGTAATATAGTTTTACAATTAGCACCATATAGTAATTTTGGCCAACATCTTTTAGTAATGTTCCCCTTTTTGAAGTAATGTTCCTATCCTGGTCCCCATTCTGTAGTAATGTGCCCATCCTTGACCCTTTTACAAATGTACCCTATCCTTGTCCCCATCCTGTAGTAATGTGTCCATCCTGTAGTAATGTGCCAGCCTTATCACCTTTTTCAAATGTGCCCCATCCTTGTCCCCATCCTGTACTAATGTGTCCCCTCCTTCACCACATTCTGGAGTAATGTGCCTCATCCTGTAGTAGCGTGCCCCAGCCTTGTCCCCTTCAACTAATGTGCCCCACCTTTTGTACCCATTCAGTAGTAGTAGTAGTAATGGTGGTGGTGTAGCGGTGGTGGTGGTGGTGTAGTAGCAGTGGTGGTGGTGTAGCGGTAGTGGTAGTAATGTTCCATCCTGGTACCCTATTGTGCCATTCTACACGCGCACACTCACTAGCAATGTCCCATCCTGGTCCCCGATTGTGCCATTCTACACACACTAGCAATGCCTCATCTTAGTCCCCCATTGTGCCATCCTACACACAACACACACACACAACACACACACAACACACACACACACACACACTAGCAATGTCCCTTCCTGGTCCCCGATTGTGCCATTCTACACATACTAGCAATGCCCCCATCTTAGTCCCCTATTGTGCCACTCTACACACACACAAGCAATAGTTCATCCTGGTTCCCTATTGTGTGTGTGTGTGTGTGTGTATATATATATATATGTATATATGTATATATGTATATGTATATATATATATATATATATATATATATATATATATATATATATATATATATATATATATATATATATATATATTATACATACAAAATATATATAATATGTATGTATATGTGTATATATATATGTATATATATATAATGTGTGTGTGTGTATATATATATATGTATGTATGTATGTGTATATATATATATATACATACACATATATAATATATATGCGCGCACACCAAAACATTCTTCTCACCTGTTTGCCATACCCTCAGCATCCTCTTTCCTGCTCAGCCCTCCTTGATGAATACGAGCGCTGTCGGTGCGCCATGTAACATTGAGATGAACATATTGCCGCCGCACAGAGTCAAGCTCTCTCTGGCTGTCGGCTGCCACGGTAATAGTGCAATCAGATGCAAGCAGGTGACATCATACACATCAGCTACTTGCCTCTGATTGGACAGCGACTGTCATGGGAATAGTGCAGAGAGAGCTTGACTCTGCACAGCGCCTGTAAAACGTTAATCTGAAATAAAGCACTGACTGCTGCGGCTCCTGCACCGACCACGATCATCAAGGATCAAGGGGTAAGTGCCTGCGGGCCACAAGAAGCAGCCTGAGGGGCTGCCTACGGCCGCATGTTTGAGACCTCTGGTCTATATGAACTCCACTCTCATTGTTTATGCTGATTTCCATTAAGGTCCAGTCAACAAAAGAAGAGTTGGAGCGAGTAAGAGCAGAAAAACAGCAATTGACGTCATCCATGAAGGATGTTGTGCAAGGTGCAGAAAGTTATCAGGTATAATACATATATATATTATTATTGTTTGTTCACAATCATAAGATATAAACACATGATAGTATATTTGTAGTAAGAAGCAGTTTGGTCAGCATAATCCCGTTACCAAGTATGTCTGTATTATTCGGGCTGTAAGAGGAAAAACTGACATATGCCGTACTGTCTCCACAATAGGATTTCATGTGTATTTGTAACCTGAAATCGCTTATTCTTTTAATGACCGTGTTAATTTTGCCGTTATATTCCTGTAGAATCTATTGGTAGAGTATGACAAACAAGTGGAGCTGCTGGAATTGGAGAAGGACAAAGTCAGATGGACAGAGCCGCAGCTAGAAGAGCTTTCCCGTCAGCTGAGGACGGCCGCGGTAGAGGTGAAGATTTCAGACTTTGCTAATGTTGATCGCGCACACTTTTGTTTCAGGACTCCATCACCATCTGACTGATTTTTGAACAATACCACTGCAATCTGTGAGTTTTGTAAGACAAAGCCAGAGGTGGATTAAAATTGAATGATCAATATAAAAAGAACTTATACTTCTTCCACTTGCTGGAGCCAAAACTGAGACTTAACCCCTTAAGGACGAAGCCAGTTTTGTACTTAATGACCAGGCCATTTTTTGCAATTCTGACCAGTGTCACTTTATGAGGTCATAACTCTGGAACGCTTCAACGGATCCCGGTGATTCTGACATTGTTTTTTCGTGACATATTGTACTTCATGATAGTTATAAATTTAGAACGATATTTTTTGCTTTTATTTGTGAAAAAATCGGAAATTTGATGAAAATTTTGAAAATTTTGCAATTTTCAAACTTTTAATTTTTATGCCCTTAACCCAGAGAGTTATGTCACACAAAACAGTTAATAAATAACATTTCCCACATGTCTACTTTACATTAGCGCAATTTCTGAAACAAAATGTTTTGGGGTTAGGAAGTTAGAAGGGGTCAAAGTTCATCAGCAATTTCCCATTTTTTCAACAAAATTCACAAAACCATTTTTTTAGGGACCACATCACATTTGAAGTGACTTTGAGAGGCCTAAGTGACAGAAAATACCTAAAAGTGACACCATTCTCAAAACAGCACGCCTCAAAGTACTCAAAACCACATCCAAGAAGTTTATTAACCCTTCAGGTGCTTCACAGGAACTAAAGCAAAGTGGAATGAAAAAAAGCAAAAAATAAAATTTTACCTAAAATGTTGCTCTACCCCAAATTTATTCACTTTTAGAAGAAATAACACAACAAAATGAACCCCAAAACTTGTTACCCACTTTCTTATGAACGCGCCAATACCCCACATGCGGTCAGAAACCTTTGTTTGGACAAATGGGAGGGCTCGGAACAGAAGGAGCAATATTTGAATTTTGGAAAGCAAATTTGGCTGAAATAGATTGCGGGCACCATGTTGCATTTACATGTCCGCCAAGGTACCTAAACAGCAGAAACCCCTTACAAGTGACACCATTTTGGAAACTAGACCCCTTAAGGCTTCTATCTAGGGGTATAGTGAGCATTTTGGATCCACAGGTACTTCACAGATTTTGATAACGTTACGTTGTCACATTGAAAATTTTCATTTTTTTCTCAAAAATGTTGCTTTAGCATCAATTTTTTCACTTTTTCAAGAGGTAATTCCAAAAATTTGACCCCAATGTTTGTTACCCACTTTTTTATGAGCGCGGTGATACCTCACATGTGGTCTGAAACCTTTGTTTGGACAAATGGGAGGGCTTGGAACGGAAGGAGCAATATTTGAATTTTGGAAAGGAAATTTGGCTGAAAAAGATTGCGGGCACCATGTCGCATTTGGAGGACCCCTAAGGTACGTAAACAGCAAAAAAACACCACAAGTGACCCCATATTGGAAACTAGGCCCCTCAAGGAATTTATCTTGATGTTTGGTGAGTACCCTGAACCCCCAGGTGCTTTACAGAAGTTTATAACGTTGAGCCATGAAAATAAAAAAATAAAATTTTACCACAAAATTGTTACTTCAACCAGGTAGCTTTTTTTTTCACAAGGGTAACAGGAAAAAATTCACCATGAAATTTATTGCGCAATTTCTCCTGAGTTTGTTGATATCTTGTATGTGGTGGAAATCAACTGTTTGGGCACACTACAGGGCTCAGAAGAGAAGGAGTGCAATTTGACTGCAAAATTGGCTGGAATCAATAGCGGACGCCATGTTGCATTAGGAGAACCCCTGAGGTGCCTAAGCAGTGGAGGTCCCCCACAAGTGACCCCATTCTGGAAATAAGACCCCTCAAGGCTTTAATCTAGGTGTATATTGAGCATTTTGAATCCACGAATACTTCACAGAATTTGATAAGCTTAGGTTGCCATATTGAAATTTTCATTTTTTTCACAAAAATGTTGATTTAGCGACACATTTTTCACTTTTTCAAGAGGCAACAACAAAACGTGTACCCCACAGGTTGTTATCTAATTTCTTGTGAGCGCAGGGATACCACACATGTGGCCAAAAACCTTTGTTTGGATAAATGGGAGGGCTTGGAATGGAAGGAGCACCATTTGAATTTTGGAAAAGTTGAAGTAAATTGCGCGCACCATGTCACATTAGCAGGGCCCCTTGGGCACCTATACATCAGAAACCCCCCACAAGTGACCTCATTTTGGAAACTGGACCCCTCAAGGATTTTATTCAGGAGTATAGTAAACATTTTGAATCCACAGGTACTTCACAAAACTGTTGCTGTAGCAAAAAATTTCTCACTGTTAAGGGGGCTTTACACGCTGCGACATCGCTAATGCGGAGTCGTTAGGGTCACGGAATTGGTGACGCACATCCGGCCGCATTAGCGATGTTGCTGCGTGTGACACCGATGAGCGATTTTGCATCGTTGCAAAAATGTGCAAAATCGCTCATCGGTGACATGGGGGTCCATTCTCGATTATCGTTACTGCAGCAGTAACGATGTAGTTCGTCGCTCCTGCGGCAGCACACATCGCTATGTGTGACGCCGCAGGAACGAGGAACCTCTCCTTACCTGCCTCCCGGCCGCTATGAGGAAGGAAGGAGGTGGGCGGGATGTTCCGGCCACTCATCTCCGCCCCTCCGCTTCTATTGGGCGGCCGCTCAGTGACGTCACTGTGACGCCACACGGACCGCCCCCTTAGAAAGGAGGCGGTTTGCCGGTCACAGCGACGTCGCCGGGCAGGTAAGTATGTGTGACGCATCTGCGCGATGTTGTGCGGCACGGGCAGCGATTGCCCGTGTCGCACAACAGATGGGGGCGGGTACCCACGCTAGCGATATCGGGACCGATATCGCAGCGTGTAAAGTAGCCTTTAGGCTATGTGGCCATGATCCAGCGACACGGCGTCTAGTACCCAGTGTCAGCCTCCTGCAGAAATGTGAGTGTTGTCCACGGGAGAACGCAGCTGCCCATGCCCACGATTTGGGTTCAGGCTGCTGTGGACTTTAGTTCTATTCTACCTGCAAAGAACACTCATCTCCGCAGCATAAATTGACATCCTGAGGCTCGGGAAGCTGCGCCACAGGTCGATTTATGCTGCGGAGAAAAGAAACACAGTGGGCACGGGATTTCTAAAAATCCTGCCACTGTGCTTCTACTGCACAACGCAGCGTTATGGACGCAGGGAAAACACTCTGCGCCCAAAACGTTGCAAACCCTGATTGTGGGCACACAGCGTAAAATGCTACAATGGATGAATGGATAGATGTCAAACATATATAACGTCCCACCCCCCTGCATATTGTAAGCTGGCGCCCTTTAGTGCCTTTCATGTGACACTAAAGGATGCCTAGCCTTGTATTTAGCCCAAAAAAAAAAAAAAAGAATTAAAATAAATGACGTGGGGTCCCCCCTATTTTTGATAGCCAGCTAGGGTAAAGCAGACAGCTGTAGCCTGCAAACCACAGCTGACAGCTTCATCTTGTCTGGTGATCAATTTGGAGGGCTCCCCAAGCTGTTTTTTTTTTTTTAATTATTTATAAATAAATAATTAAAAAAAAAAACAAACGTGGGGTCCCCCCAAATTAGATCACCAGCCAAGGTGAAGCTGACAGCTGGGGTCTGGTATTCTCAGGATGGGAAGAGCCACGGTTATTGGACTCTTCCCAGCCTAAAAATAGCAGGCCGCAGCCGCCCCAGAAGTGGCGCATCCATTAGATGCGCCAATTCTGGCGCTTCGCCCCAGCTCATCCCGCGCCCTGGTGCGTTGGCTAACGGGGTAATGAATGGGGTTGATACCAGGTGTGTAATGTCACCTGGCATCAAGCCCAGCAATTAGTTATGTCACGGCGTCTATCAGATACCCGACATAACTAATTGACAGTAATAAAAAAAAAATTGACAACAAAAAAAAATTTATTTGAAAAAACACTCCCCAAAACATTCCCTGATTGACCAATTTATTGAAAAGAAAAAAAAAATCCACAATAATCCATTTGGACGTCCACGTCGCCTCTGGACCTTCTAGAATATGGGGGACACGTTCAGGGAACGTATCCCCCATTTTCTAGGAGGGCAGACCCTCCATTTGAGGAGAGTGGGTGCAAAGAATCTGCACCCACCCTCCCTGGGTCACAGCTGCAGAGTGCGAGCAGCCAGCGTCCTGAACACAGGAAGCTGACAGCTGCGCTCTGCTCATGTGACCGGAGTCTGCAGAGAAGGAGCCGGAGGAGGGGGCCGCGGGGGATCAGCGCTCCGGTATGTATGACACCGGGGGACACCGGGGGACACCAGGGGGAGGGTAGGGGGGATCCCGGCAGGGCCTGGGGAGCAGGTTTCTGTCGTATGTGTTATGGCACATACGACAGAAACCATAGGAACAGTGTACATGCGGCCGGCGCGCTGCTGTGATCGCCGGTGCGCGCGGCCATCTTGGATTTTCGGGAGGGGGTTGGGGGTCGGGGGGGGCACTTTGGGGACACCGGGGGACCGGAGGGAACCGGGAAAAAGATTTATCTCCCATCTGGCATGTTTGATCATGCCAGATGGGAGATAAATCATTTTTTACCGGCGCGGTCATTTACTATAACTTGATGATCGGTATACGGTGTATACCGGTCATCAGGTGAGCGGGGACCGGAAAAACCGGCCCGAATCATGATCTCCAGGGTCTCAGCTACCCCCGGCAGCTGAGACCCCGGAAATTTTCTGACTCTGGGGGGCGCTAGACCCTTTTTTCCGACCGCCGTTAAAAAGCGGCGGATCGGAAAAAGTACCCTTATTTACCGCCGTTAAAAGGCGTATCGGCGGTCGTAAAGGGGTTAAACTGCAGTAGTGTTTTGCCAAAACTGTTCCATAAACTTAAAAGGGTGGTTCACCCATATTTTTTATTCCTTTCTCGCCTTTTCATTGGGGGACACAGACAGTGGGTTATATGTTGTCTCCAGGGGAGTCTTGACACTAGTTTTAAAAAAAGTTAGCTCCTCCTCCCACAGCATATAACCCCAGCTAGGCGGGAACTAGCTCAGTTCTTTTTAGTGTCAGCAGGGAGGCTGACACGTCTGGCCTGAGCTCCAGGCCAGCTCATGTTCTTTTGTTTATTTATTTTTTTTGTGATTTTATTCTATTTTTGACTATGGGGCAATACCAGGGCGTGCTCACCCTCGTTCCCCCCGCTTACGGGCAGAGGAAACCTGACGTGCAAAAGCCGCCAGTCTTCCCTCGCGCCCAAGTGGTTGGGTCTGCGTACCCCTCCAGGCTCCCTGGAAGCACCTTACAAAGGTAGCTCCAGAGGGCTAAGCAGAGCCGAGCACCTGCTAGCCTTGAGCCGAAGATGCGTCCCCGAGATCCCCGCATCCCAGGACCAACGCGTCTTCAGACTGAGCCTGGAGCAGGTAGGGAGACGACGTGTACCTGTCCCCTGCATCCAACCACCGCCGGAGGAGGCGCCGGTGGGGCGATGCAGGCCATGTTCCCGGGGAAGCATCATAAATTTAGCTCCCGGTGTCGGCCTGCATTCTTAGTAACGCCCCCTCCACTGCTCCAGAAGCCGCTCCCTCTAGTGGGCCGTCTCTCCCCTCCATGCTGCCAGAGAACACTGGACGCCATTACATGTGGGGAGCAGACACGGGTGAGATCCCTCCTTGGCTCTGCAACTTTGCAGCACTGTATACCGCTCTGTTCAGCGGTATATCGCTGCCTTTCTAGCGGTGTGTGCCTGCTGGCTGGCGGTGTATATCAGCTTTTAGCGGTATATACTGACTGTGCCTGCAGGTATATACCGACTGTTTGGCAGTGTATGCCACTTTACTATTGGTATATACCAGCTCTGTATAGCAGTCCCTTTCTAATACTGCTAGTAGCTCCTCACCCACAGTAGTGTAATACTGCTAGAGGCTCACAATACTAATTGTACGTTTGTTGCTGACATGCGTAAAAACCGCAAGGGTGATAAAGCTTCCTAGGCATCCTCTATGGACCTGTACTATGCTTGTACCACCTGTGGAAGCTCGTTTCCCAATGGACGAAGCTATCCACTCTGCCGGGGCTGCGATGCCCCTACTACAGTGTCACAACAGGCGTTGCCGGACCAGGGGGTCGTGCAATCTGTGGGTTCGGCCCCGGCCACCATTCAGGCAACACCCCCGTCTGATGAGGCTATCCCTGCATGGGCTCTTTTGATGTCTAAAAGGTTAATGACCTGGTCGCTCAGATATCCCAGCCTTCCACAGGCTCCCACAGCCTCCCCCCGGCTCAGCTCCCTCAAAGGAGATCGCCTTCATCTGGTGTATCATCCCCAGTACGTAAAAAGGCTGTCTCCAAAAGGCGCCATTGCGACCGCTCCGCCTCGTCTGACTCACACGATGGTCAGTCTGACACCAGCTCCGTGACCTTTAGTAGTCAAGATTCCCGAGACTCTGACTCTGATTCAGATGTCCCTTCTGAGTCTAGGAATATGGAAGACACTTTAATAGCGGCTGTCAATCACTCTGTCGATTTCTGATCAGCCCTCGGACCCGACTTCTCAGTCGACAATCAAGCGAGCCAAGAAGCCTCCTAAGTCCTTTGCCCAGGATCCGATTTTTCATCAAATCATATCTAAACGGTGGGATCACCCTGATAGGAGGTTTAATAAAAAATACTCCTCTTCATTCGCTTATCCCTTTCCTCCGGAAATGGTTAAGCCCTGGTCGGTACCCCCCGTTGTGGATCCGCCAGTATCCAGACTGGCTAAACACACGGTTATGTCTGTTTCAGACAACGCGTCTCTCAAGGACTCATCCGACCGCGCAGTTGACGCTGCGGTCAAATCTATTTTCCAGGCTTCGGGCTCCTCTCTGCGCCCCCTGTTTTGCCATGACATGGGTGGCAAGAGCTATGAGCGTGTGGAGTAGGAATCTGCGCAAGTTGCTTCTCCCTTGCAATATTCCTCCGGAGGCTCCGGTGATTCTTGATTTGTTCTCTCTCGCCTCTAATTATTTGCTTCACGGCTCCCTAGATGCAGCTAGCTGGTCAGCCCTAACGGCAGCCAATGCTGTCTTCGCCCGCAGGGTTCTGTGGCTAAAAATATGGAATGCGGACAGTGCCTCCAAGAAGTCCCTGTCCACACTTCCCTTCCAGGGTCTTCGTCTGTTTGGTGAATCCCTGGACAAACTAATATCTGAGGCGACGGGTGGTAAAAGTACCATTCTACCACAAAAGCGGCCTGTAGCCAGAAATTTCAAAAAATCTTCTTGGCGCAGGCAGTCCTTTCGGCCTGCCCCCCAAAAACCATCGGCCCAAGGACCGTCCCAACGCTCAGATCGAGGATCCGGTCCCTCAAGGGGCTCTTCTTGGCGTTCCAAGCAACCTAAACCAAAAGGACCTCGCTCTGTACAGGCTTCCTCAGCATGACGCCAGGTATCCCGCAGATCCGACTCCTGTGGGAGGGCGGCTTCTGCTTTTTCGGGATATCTGGCTAGACCACACTCACGATGCTTGGGTTCGAGAAATCGTCACCTCAGGTTACAAGATCGATTTCCATTCCCTGCCGGCCAAGAGGTTTCTGCGTTCTCGTCTTCCAAAGTCCAAAACGCAAAGCCAGGCCTTATTTCAGGCCATAGCCTCTTTACAGAAAGCAAACGTTATCATTCCAGTGCCCCTGAAACAGCGCGGCAAAGGTTTCTATTCAAACCTTTTTGTCGTTCCCAAAAAAGATGGCTCTGTCCACCCTATCTTGGACTTCAAACGGCTAAACAAATTCGTACGGATTAGAACCTTTCAAATGGAATCATTGAGAGCAATACTAGCCGCCATGGAGCCTGGAGAATTCCTAGCTTCCATAGACGTTCAAGATGCTTATTTACACATTCCCATATCTGTCTCTCATCAACGGTTCCTTCGCTTTGCCGTAGGACACCGTCATTTCCAATTCAGGGCCCTCCCCTTTGGGCTGGCCACTGCGCCTCGGGTCTTCACAAAGGTCATGGCGGCCGTCATGTCCATTTTACACCCCAGAGGCATCCTGGTCGTTCCCTATTTGGACGACCTTCTTGTCAGAGGGAAATCTCTTCACGTTTGCTCTGAAAGCGTGCAGATTTGCCTAGACACGCTGTCAAGGCTAGGATGGCTTATCAACTTCAACAAGTCATCCCTCATTCCTCATCAGCGCATCACCTTTCTAGGTATGCTGATAGACGCAACTCAGTCCCGGGTTTTTCTTCCAGAGGACAAGAGGTCTTCCCTGATCCAGGCCGCCCAATCCCTCCGCTCTCGCCGTCACACATCCCTTCGGAATGGAATGAGAGTATTAGGCAAGATGGTGGCGGTCATAGAAGCCGTGTCCTTTGCCCAATTCCATCTGCATCCTCTACAACTGGATCTTCTATCCTCCTGGGACAAGAATCCAGCTTCCCTGGACCGGTCAGTCCGCCTATCTCGGTCTGCGCTCAGCTCCCTCGTCTGGTGGACTCAAGTCTCATCCCTATTTCAAGGGAAGTCCTTCCGCCCGGTCCACTGGCAGGTAGTCACGACGGATGCTAGCCTGATAGGCTGGTGGGCGGTGTTTCTCCACCACACTGTTCAGGTACGCTGGTCTCCTTCCGAGCGCTCTCTGCACATCAATGTTCTGGAGATCAGAGCCAAATTTTTGGCCCTTCAGAAATTTCAACCCTTACTATTGGGCCTCCCTGTTCGGATCCAGTCAGACAATGCCACGGCCGTGGCTTACGTCAACCGTCAGGGAGGAACTCGCAGCAAGGCAGCGATGAAGGAGGTATCCAGGATTCTTCTTTGGGCAGAGAAGCACATCCCCATTATTTCAGCTGTCCATATCCCAGGGATAGACAACTGGGCCGCAGACTTTCTCAGCAGGCAAGGTCTAGTGGCAGGAGAATGGTTCCTCCACGACGAAGTGTTCCATCAGATCACTCTTCGTTGGGGACTCCCGGATGTGGACCTCATGGCGTCTCGAATGAATGCCAAAATACGTCCCTTGATATCTCGGTCGAGAGACCCGCTAGCGCTGGGCTCCGACGCCCTAGTTTTTCCATGGTTGCAGTTTCGCCTGCCCTACATCCTCCCTCCATTTCCTCTCATTCCGAGAGTAATCAAGAAAATCAAAGCGGAGGGAATCCCGGTGATCCTCCTGGCCCCGGACTGGCCCAGGAGAGCCTGGTATCCAGAGCTCCTACAACTTCTCGGCGACACTCCCTCGCGTCTTCCCGACCGCCCGGATCTCCTGTCGCAAGGTCCAATATTCCACCAGAATACAGCACAGCTGCATTTGCCGGCGTGGCGCTTGAATCCCTGATTCTAACCAAATCGGGTCTTTCTTCCAGGGTAGTTCATACCATGCTTAATGCTCGGAAGCCTTCCTCCGCCAGCATTTACCACAGGACCTGGAAGACCTATCTTTCCTGGTGTGACCGTCATAATCGGTCGCCCCTGACCTTTTCAATCCCTAATGTTCTTGCTTTTCTGCAAGACGGTCTGGACTCGGGTCTTGCTCTCAGTACCCTTAAAGGACAAGTTTCTGCCTTGTCGATTTTTTTTTTTCCAGAAGCGGCTGGCTTCTCACCCTCAGGTCCGTACCTTTCTGCAAGGGGTAGCGCATTTGGTTCCTCCTTATCGCCACCCTTTAGATCCCTGGGATTTGAATCTGGTTCTGGGAGTCCTTCAACTGCCTCCTTTTGAACCTCTGAGAGAAATCTCTCTTCAACGGCTGTCTTGGAAAGTTGCCTTTTTAGTCGCTATTACCTCTATCAGGCAAGTGTCCGAACTGGCAGCTCTTTCCTGTCGCTCGCCTTACCTGATATTCCATCATAAGGTGGTCCTTCGGCCTTCCCCCGCCTTCCTTCCGAAGGTCGTATCCTCTTTCCACCTGAACGAGGACATTGTGTTGCCGTCATTCTGCCCGGCCCCGGTCCACTCCTTTGAGAAAGCCCTTCACACCCTCGATCTTGTCAGGGCTCTGCGGATCTACATCTCTAGAACAGTGCCGTTGCGCAAGTCCGATGCCCTCTTCGTCCTCCCAGTAGGACACAAAAAGGGCAACCCGGCGTCTAAATCCACGATTTCTCGATGCATCAGGACTGCCATCTGTGAGGCATACAAAGAATGAGGTGCCATTCCCTCTCAGTCTGTGCGGGCCCACTCTACACGAGCAGTGGGTGCCTCCTGGGCTATCCGCCATCAGGCTTCGGCGGCCGCTACCTGGTCCAGTGTGCACACGTTCACAAAATTCTACAGAGTGCATACGCATGCCTCCGCGGATGCTGCTCTTGGAAGACAAGTCCTTCAGGCGGCAGTGGCCCATTTATAAGTGGCCACTGCTCGGTTCTTGACAGTGTTTTGCCATGAGTTCACTGCAGTTGTAGTTGTTAGTCAGCTCTTAGTCTGACGTTATACACTGTTAATAGTTCAGTTCCCACCCAGGGACTGCTTTGGAACGTCCCACTGTCTGTGTCCCCCAATGAAAAGGCGAGAAAGGAAAGGACATTTTTGTGTACTCACCGTAAAATGTCTTTCTTGGACCCTTTGGGGGACACAGCTCCCACCCTTGTGGTTTTGGTTATCCTTTTCCTACTGCTTTTACACTAAACTGAGCTAGTTCCCGCCTAGCTGGGGTTATATGCTGTGGGAGGAGCTAACTTTTTTTAAACCTAGTGTCAAGCCTCCCCTGGAGACAACATATAACCCACTGTCTGTGTCCCCCAATGAAAGGTTTCAAGAAAGACATTTTATGGTGAGTACACAAAAATGTCCTTTTTTTAGATCGATATATTGAGAAACAATGTTTCTCTCAAATACCTTATGTTGGCACTAGTGCAGCTGAGAGGCGCTATTGCAGACCTCTGTTCCCCGCTCCGGTGACTTCACGTCAAGTTCCGTACACGTCACATCCCTGCGGCCGACCCCGGTCTTCCTGAGTCGCTGAGCTGTGGGCGATGTTTTATCGCTTGTCACAGCTCAGCGTGTCTCCTGCTTGCAGCGCTCTCCTGTGAGAGAGGAGGGAGCAGGGAGCAGCTGGGCTGTGACGAGCAGTTAAACACCACCCACAGCTCATCAGTCACAGACACTGTGGCCGGCCGTGGTGTCAGCAACTTGACGTGATGTCACCGGATCCCCGAGGTCATGGAGGCTGGGGGTCACAGAGCGGGGAACAGCGGTCTGCAATAGCACCTCTCACAGGCACTATTGCCAACATAAGGTATTTGAGAGAAACATTGTTTCTCAATATATATCGATCTAGACAATAAAAAATATAGTTGTGGTGCATATTCCTTTATACCTTCAGCTCCAGTTGAAGGCTGCTTACTGCTCATGTATAGCAATCCCACATAGACTGTAAGATGAAATGCACAAAACAATGCGATATAGCCATGTGACCGCATCCTCAACTGTCCCTGGCTGCATTCACTTCTGCACAGGTGCCTTACAGTAAATTGACACGTTCAGCAAATGCGCAGATACAGACAGAAAAATCACCTTTCTTTGTTGCTCCATTGGGAGACCCAGACAATTGGGTGTATAGCTTCTGCCTCCGGAGGCCACACAAAGTATTACACTTTAAAAAGTGTAACCCCTCCCCTCTGCCTATACACCCTCCCGTGCATCACGGGCCCATCAGTTTTATGCTTTGTGTTGAAGGAGGCACACATTCACGCAACCTCCACATTTTAGTCAGCAGCAGCTGCTGATTGTATCGGATGGAAGAAAAGAGGGCCCCCACGGGGCCCCCGGCATGCTCCCTTCTCACCCCACTAAGTCGGCGGTGCTGTCAAGGTTGAGGTACCCATTGCGGGTACAAAGGCTGGAGCCACATGCCGTTTTCCTTCCCCATCCCTTAGAGGCTCTGGGAGAAGTGGGATCCTAACCGGTCACCTTTCACTAGGACCGGGCTCCCTCCGCAGCCCCTGGGGGAATCTGACGGACAGGAGACTGGGTATCATCAGGGACAGGCCCTGCATCTAAAAGGTACTCTGTGTCCCCTTGGGGACGGCGCAGGAGCGCCTGTGTTACAGACGCTGCAGCGGCTGCTGTTTTTCTGTGACGACCGGGACTACCGCGCCGACCGCGCCTGTTCGTCGGCCGCGTTATTAAATTTAGTCCCCGGCTTCTGCGGCCTAGTACCATAACTCCCGCCCCCGGGCCTGCCAGTCAGGGGTAAGGGCGGGACGGTCGACTGGACGTCGGCAGTGAGGGCTGGAGCATACTTAGGTGTTCTCCTCCCCCCTCACTGAGCACTGTGGGGCACCAGATTCCCGCACTTTATTAGTCACCGCCCACGGCTCCCTCCTCCCCTGAGAACTCTGGCAGCCATTGTTACAATCACTTCTGCAGGTGGAGGATTTCAGAACGAGCGCCACAGCTCTGGGAGGCCCAGGCGGGGAATCTGGTGGACACACAACCGCTTTGGGCGGTCGGTAAGCCACACCAGTTACCAGGTGCTGGCCCCCCTGAGGTGCCGAAGTGTATGTATATATATGTATATATATATATATATATGTATATATATGTATATATATATATATATATATATATATATATATATATATATATATATATAATATATATATTATACATTTTCTCTGTTCGGCCGCATTATTTTGCTTTTGGCTATATACCCTCACTGATCACTCTCAGAGGAGACAACAGCATGTCGTCCGCAAAGAGCAAGGGTGCCAAGGCACAGGCTTATTTTGCAACCTGTACCTCTTGTGCGGCTATGTTACCTGCAGGTTCCACCTACCCTCACTGTGTGCAATGCTCGGCCCCTGTGGCAGTCACTCAGCCGGAGCCTCGGGCACTGGTGAGACCCTCGGCTCAGGTAGAAACGCCGGCTTCCACTGTCCAGGTGGCAGGGACAGAGTTTGCAGTTTTGGCTGAGAAACTCTCTGAGTCGCTTTCACAGTCCATGGCTCAGTCTATGGACAAATGGTCTGCTAAGATACTAGAAGCCTTGCAGTCCAGATCGGTAACACAGGCCCAGGGCACTGTGAGTTCATCGCCCCCAGGCCCCTCTCGGTCGGCGCAGCAAAGTGCTCCTGGGGTGACACCTAGGTCCCACGGTGAGGACTCCGACACGGACCGCAGTCCCAGACCGGCTAAGCGGGCTCGCTGGGAACCTTCCCCGACTTCATCACGCTGTTCGGGGTCTCAGCATGAGGACTCTCTGGAGGATGAAGCGGAGGTCGCAGCTCAGGGCTCTGATCCTGACGTTGCTCTCAATCTAGATACACCTGAAGGGGACGCCATAGTAAATGACCTTATAGCGTCCATCAACCAGGTGCTAGATCTTTCTCCCCCAACTCCACCTATAGAGGAGTCGACTTCGCAGCAGGAGAAGCACCAGTTTAGGTTTCCCAAACGTACACGGAGTGTGTTTTTCGATCACTCTAACTTCAGAGATGCTGTCCAGAAGCACAGAGCATTTCCGGACAAGCGCTTTACTAAGCGCCTTAATGACACACGTTACCCCTTCCCCCCTGACGTAGTTAAGGGTTGGGCTCAGTGTCCCAAGGTGGATCCTCCAGTCTCTAGACTGGCGGCTAGATCCGTAGTATCAGTGGCAGATGGTTCATCGCTCAAGGATGCCACTGACAGGCAAATAGAGCTCCTGATGAAATCCATCTATGAAGCCATAGGCGCGTCTTTTGCTCCGGCCTTTGCAGCCGTGTGGGCACTCCAAGCTATCTCAGCTTGTCTGTCTGAGATTACTGCGGTCACACGTACCTCTGCTCCGCAAGTTGTGTCTTTGACTTCTCAGGCGTCAGCCTTTTCGTCCTACGCCATGAACGCCGTCCTGGACTCTGCGAGCCGTACAGCGGTAGCATCCGCCAATTCGGTGGCAGTCCGCAGGGCCATGTGGCTACGCGAATGGAAGGCAGACTCTGCTTCCAAGAAGTTCTTAACCGGTTTGCCATTTTCTGGCGACCGTTTGTTTGGCGAGCAATTGGACGAAATTATTAAACAATCCAAGGGAAAGGACTCGTCCTTACCCCAGTCCAAAACAAACAGACCTCAGCAACGAAAGATACAACCGAGGTTTCGGTCCTTTCGGCCCTCAGCCAGGTCCCATTCCTCCACGTCCAACAGGTCAGAGAAGGGCCAGAGGAACTCTTCTGCATGGCGGTCTAAGTCACGTCCTACAAAGACCGCCGGAGGAACCGCCTCCAAGGCGGCCTCCTCATGACTTTCGGCCTCCCCAAACCGCATCCTCGGTCGGTGGCAGGCTCTCCCGCTTTTGCGACGCCTGGTGGCCACATGTCCAAGACCGATGGGTGAGAGACATTCTGTCTCACGGTTACAGGATAGAGCTCCGTTCTCGTCCTCCGACTCGTTTCTTCAGAACATCTCCGCCCCCCGAGCGAGCCGATGCACTTTTTCAGGCGGTGAACACTCTGAAGGCAGAAGGAGTTGTGATCCCCGTTCCCCTTCAAGAACGTGGTCGCGTTTTTTACTCCAACTTGTTCGTGTTGCCAAAAAAGGACGGATCATTCCGTCCCGTTCTGGACCTCAAACTGCTCAACAGACACGTGAGAACCAGACGGTTCCGGATGGAATCTCTCCGCTCTGTCATCGCCTCGATGTCCCAAGGAGACTTCCTAGCATCAATCGACATCAGGGATGCTTATCTCCATGTGCCGATTGCACCAGAGCATCAACGCTTCCTGCGTTTCGCCATCGGGGACGAACACCTTCAGTTCGTGGCACTGCCTTTCGGCCTGGCGACAGCCCCACGGGTCTTCACCAAGGTCATGGCAGCAGTGGTGGCGGTCCTACACTCTCAGGGCCACTCGGTAATCCCTTACTTAGACGATCATCTAGTCAAGGCACCCTCCCGGGTGGCATGTCAACACAGCCTGACCATTGCTCTGGAGACTCTCCAGAGGTTCGGGTGGATCATCAATTTCCCAAAGTCAAAATTGACACCGACCCAATCACTGACTTACCTCGGGATGGAGTTTCATACTCTCTCAGCGATAGTGAAGCTTCCGCTGGACAAACAGCGTTCACTGCAGACAGGGGTGCAATCTCTCCTTCGGGCCCAGTCACACCCCTTGAGGCGCCTCATGCACTTCCTAGGGAAGATGGTGGCAGCAATGGAGGCAGTTCCCTTTGCGCAGTTTCATCTGCGTCCACTTCAATGGGACTTTCTCCGCAAATGGGACAGGAGGTCGACGTCCCTAGACAGGAACGTCTCTCTTTCACTGGCAGCCAAAACCTCTCTTCAGTGGTGGCTTCTTCCCACTTCTTTGTCGAAGGGAAAATCCTTCCTGCCCCCATCCTGGGCTGTGGTCATGACGGACGCGAGTCTGTCAGGGTGGGGAGCGGTCTTCCTCCACCACAGGGCTCAGGGAACCTGGACTCCGACAGAGTCCTCCCTTCAGATCAATGTTCTGGAGATAAGGGCAGTGTATCTAGCCCTAAAGGCGTTCCAGCGGTGGCTGGAGGGCAGGCAGATCCGAATACAGTCGGACAACGCCACGGCGGTCGCGTACATCAACCACCAGGGCGGCACACGCAGTCGTCAAGCCTTCCAAGAAGTTCGGCGGATTCTGCTGTGGGCGGAAGCCACAGCCTCCACCATCTCCGCAGTTCACATCCCGAGCGTAGAAAACTGGGAAGCAGACTTTCTCAGTCGCCAGGGCATGGACGCAGGGGAATGGTCTCTTCACCTGGACGTGTTTCAAGAGATCTGTTGCCGCTGGGGAACGCCGGACGTCGACCTCATGGCGTCTCGGCACAACAACAAAGTCCCGGCATTCATGGCACGGTCTCAAGATCACAGAGCTCTGGCGGCGGACGCATTAGTTCAGGATTGGTCGCAGTTTCGACTGCCTTATGTATTTCCTCCTCTGGCACTGCTGCCCAGAGTGTTACGCAAGATCAGGTCCGACTGCCGCCGCGCCATCCTCGTCGCTCCAGACTGGCCGAGGAGGTCGTGGTACCCGGATCTGTGGCACCTCACGGTGGGTCAACCGTGGGCACTCCCAGACCGTCCAGACTTGCTGTCTCAAGGGCCATTTTTCCATCTGAATTCTGCGGCCCTCAACCTGACTGTGTGGCCATTGAGTCCTGGCTCCTAGCGTCCTCAGGGTTATCTCAAGATGTCATTGCCAACATGAGACAGGCCAGGAAACCAACGTCCGCCAAGATCTATCACAGGGCTTGGAGGATCTTCTTATCCTGGTGCGCTGATCGGGGTTTTACCCCCTGGCCGTTTGCCTTACCCACTTTTCTTTCTTTCCTTCAATCCGGAATGGACAAGGGTTTGTCTCTCGGCTCTCTCAAGGGACAAGTATCGGCGCTTTCCGTGTTTTTTCAAAAGCGTCTAGCCAGGCTTCCGCAGGTCCGCACGTTCCTGCAGGGAGTTTGCCACACAGTCCCACCTTACAAGCGTCCGCTGGAACCCTGGGATCTTAACAGGGTGCTAACGGCTCTTCAGAAACCACCTTTCGAGCCGATGCGAGATGTCTCTCTCGCACGGCGCCCCTGCGCCGTTCGGATGCGCTCTTTGTCCTTGTCGCTGGCCAGCGTAAGGGGTCGCAGTCTTCCAAGTCAGCCTTGGCTCGGTGGATCAAGGAACCGATTCTTGAAGCCTACAGTTCTTCGGGGCTTCCGATTCCTTCAGGGCTGAAAGCCCATTCTACCAGAGCCGTAGGTGCATCCTGGGCATTGCGGCACCAGGCTACGGCTCAGCAGGTGTGTCAGGCGGCTACCTGGTCGAGTCTGCACACTTTCACGAAACACTATCAGGTGCATGCCTATGCTTCGGCAGATGCCAGCCTAGGTAGGCGAGTCCTTCAGGCGGCGGTTGCCCACCTGTAAGAGGGGGCTGTTTTCGGCTCTTTTTATCGAGGTATTCTTTTACCCACCCAGGGACTGCTTTTGGACGTCCCAATTGTCTGGGTCTCCCAATGGAGCGACAAAGAAGAAGGGAATTTTGTTTACTTACCGTAAATTCCTTTTCTTCTAGCTCCTATTGGGAGACCCAGCACCCGCCCCTGTTCCCTTCGGGCTGTTGTTCTTTTGTGTACACATGTTGTTCATGTTGAATTGTTCTTTTGGTTCATGGTTTCAGTTCTCCGAACATCTTCGGATTGAATTTACCTTAGACCAATTTATAAGTTTCCTCCTTCCTGCTTTGGCACCAAAACTGATGGGCCCGTGATGCACGGGAGGGTGTATAGGCAGAGGGGAGGGGTTACACTTTTTAAAGTGTAATACTTTGTGTGGCCTCCGGAGGCAGAAGCTATACACCCAATTGTCTGGGTCTCCCAATAGGAGCTAGAAGAAAAGGAATTTACGGTAAGTAAACAAAATTCCCTTCTTCTATGCACGTGCGCACTATCAGCTAGAGTTCAACGGTTGCTGAAAGCTGCAGAAGCTGTCGTATGGGTGATTCTTGTGACTCCCTAACTAAAGTCAAATTAATGCAGAGGCCTCCGGTTTCTAATGTCTGCCTTAAATTGCAGCGCTTGGCTTGGTACTGTATAAAGACACTTACAGTTGCATGTACCAAAACTATTAATCACTACTCCACCGGGTTTTTTTAAGTGGTGCATTTAAATACCTGTCTTATACTCACCTGCTGCCGTCTTTATTTGTTATCAGCGCAACTCCGGTTGGTCTCCTGTGATTTGTGACCTGCCAGCAGCTCCAGTGTTTCATGGAGAGCGCCGGAGGTCACAACTCTATTCATCTCTGAGAGCCTCGTTCTGGCTCTCATAGACTTGGATTGAGACCTCGTGATGTAACTTCTGCCTTCCGGCCAGTCAAAAGTTATTGTTACAAGATGGTGCCATGAGACCGGAGCATTGTTATTAAAAGATGAAGATGCCAGAATGTGAGTGTGAGACTGGGGGCAGGAAGCCTACATTTAAAGTGCCACTCTAGCGCTAGAAAAAAAACACTGGAGTGGTGCTTTAAAGAGAACTAGTCAGATATCCTGGCTGGCATGGATTTAATTTTCTGGAGCACGGATAGCCCAAAAGAAGCATCATATATTTTTTGCCGTAGTTTTATGTTCAATACCGGCATATGAACCGCCAGTCCTGATAAATTTCCCACATAACTTTAATTAAAACAACTGTCCTTGTGCTCAGTATTGGTCCTACTAAAATGAATTTCCAATGGCATTCGCCTGATCAGACACTGCATTCAGAGATTTTCATATTTGGCATGCGGTCATCTTCTGGCTACTCTAATAGACTGCAATGACTTGGAAACAATCCAGCCATGTAGACCCGAGGACGGAACAGCCTGATCTTGTGTAATTTGGCAGTCCATACATGTCTGAGCTTTGGATTCAGCAGCAGAAGTGGCTCCTCATATTAACAATTACAAAGGTTAAGAGGAGCCAAATATGTGAGAAGAATACAGTATTCAGGAGAAGACTTTAAAACTGTTGCATGTATTCAGATTCTAGAGCAAATTGGACATTTTTTTTTAATTTGTTTTTATTTTTTTTTTACTTCCTAATAATTTTAGTTGTAACCAAGTAGTGGAATATATTCCAACCACATCATGGGATCGCAGGCGGCCACATGCATGTGACAATTGTACACCAGGTGTTCCTTCACTGACCACGGTTTGATGGAGGCCTTATTGCTACATACTATCAGAAATTCTACTCTAAGGGGTACTTTGCACACTACAACATCGCAGGTGCGATGTCGGTGGGGTCAAATCGAAAGTGACGCACATCCGGCGTCGCTGTCGATATCGGAGTGTGTAAATCGTATTTGATATGATTAACGAGCGCAAAAGCATCGAAATCATATCATCAATGTAGCATCGGTCATTTCCATAATTTCGGAAGGACCGATGTTACGATGTTGTTCCTGCGGCAGCACACATCGCTGTGTGTGAAGCCGCAAGAGCGAGGAACATCTCCTACCTGCGTCCTGCGGCTCACGCCGGCTATGCGGAAGGACGGAGGTGGGTGGGATGTTTTTGTCCCGCTCATCTCCGCCCCTCCGCTTCTATTGGCCGCCTGCCGTGTGACGCCGCACGACCCGCCCCCTTAGTAAGGAGGCGGTTCGCCGGCCAGAGCGATGTCGCAGGGCAGGTAAGTGCATGTGAAGCTGCCGTAGTGATAATGTTCGCTACGGCAGCTATAACACAATATCGTATGTGCGACGGGGTCGAGGACTATCGCGCTCGGCATCGCAAGCATCGGCTTGCGATGTTGTAGTGTGCAAAGTACCCCTAACACTGGAGATGACGATTGATGACTTCTGGTTCTTAGTGCTGGGCCGTAGTATTGCGTCATGAGAAGAGATGAGCGAACTCGAAGTTCAGTGTTCGATATTCTTATCGAACACTGACTTTGCCAACAAACAAACAGAGTTCGGGATCGTAGTTTAAGTGCTTTACCAATGCTGACCACTCGAGTGAGCATCACTGCGCTCGGGTATGCTTAGTGCTCAGCCCAGTGCAAGTAGCTTGCAGTGTTTGAATGGCTCGCACTGGGGATAACAGCATTGTCGGATATAGTGTACAACATAATACTGTAACATAAAAAAAAAAATACCTGTGCACTCTTCGCCGGAAGTGCTCTGTTTATGGCTGGCTGGATGTATTTGGAAACCAGAACTTCCCAATTGGGATTCAGGTCAAGTCCGGCTACCAAACTGAACTTTATCTAAAGCCTGGCTGAACCCGCCGAACCGAACCTTCATGGGTCCGCTCATCTGTAGTCACAAGCTAACATTGAACGCGGACGTGCATGTTCTCAGCATAACCATATACCATTAGCCATTACATCTAGCATCATGATGTGAGGCAGCAGTCAGCAATTCCTTATAGAAGTAGAAATCAAACTTGAGAGCTATTAACTGTTCAGGGAATAATGCTTGTGAGACTATAGTACCAAGCAGTGCTGTGCAGTAACAACGGGGTGCACTAGTAATATTGCTGCACTCACTAGAGAGCATGACTGACCTCCTTTTTCATGTGCAAATATGTGGCAAACATGATGGTATCACTGTAAGGGTACCTTCACACTTTAGCGATGCAGCAGCGATCCGACCAGCGATCTGTGACCAGCCCCCAGCCAGCAGCGACGTGCAAGCGACGCTGCGCTTGCACGGAGCCGGCGCCTGGAAGCTGCGGACACTGGTAACTAAGGTAAACATCGGGTATGGTTACCCGATGTTTACCTTAGTTACCAGCTCACACCGCTTAACTTAGCGTGTGCAGGGAGCAGGAGCCGGCACTGGCAGCATGAGAGCTGCGGAGACTGGTAACGAAGGTGAATATCGGGTAACCACCTTGGTTACCCGATGTTTACCTTGGTTACAGCTTACCGCAGGCTGTCAGACACCGGCTCCTGCTCCCTTCACATTCAGGATTGTTGCTCTCTCGCTGTCACACACAGCGATGTGTGCTTATCAGCGGGAGAGCAACAATAAAAAAACGAACCAGGGCTGTGTGTAACGAGCAGCGATCTCACAGCAGGGGCCAGATCGCTGCTCTGTGTCACACACAGCGAGATCGCTAATGAGGTCACAAAAAACATGACTCAGTAGCGATCTCAGTAGCGATCTCGCTGTGTGTGAAGTACCCCTAACTTAAATAGTGGCAGATCCCACTGTGATTGGACACTGAAAGCGTTAAGTACTGGTTAATTAAATGTTCTCTCCTGATGAACAGCGGCCGCTGTTCACTTTGTGGGGGAACCGCGTAGAGATAATATAAGTTACTAATATTATGGTATTCATTACTGTGAGAGTTTATAATGGCTCAGTACTAGTCTGTTTAGGTGAAGATTGTGGCTAATGTACCTGAGACCACTATTTTGGAGTTACATGTTTTATAAGAAAATTATGTGTCAGTACGACTACTATTGAGTTAAAATAATATTAGCACCGGAACATCAGGGTCTTAGGGAAATATTGCACCAGTGTATATATGGTGATGGTATTAATATCTGTACATTGAGATCCTCTACGGTTCACTATTAAAATCAGTGGTGATCCTAATAACTACTGATTTCAGTTGAATAGGATAATACAATTATGGATAGCGTATTAGTACGAGTGATTAGTGATACATTATAGTAAAAGCTGAATTTTGCACTAGTCATTTTTGACAGTGTTAATTGCTCTGTATATCTGCTATTTTAATAAGTGGAATGAATTAATGGGTCTGTGGTGATGGATAAAGTGCAATAAGTTTATTAATGGGGGGACCCAAGGTCTATAGAACCAGGTGCTATTGGGTCTAGTTTTTAATGAGGACTCACTAAATCGTCGTTGTGCCTGACAGACCTACGTTCGTGGGTGGATAAGGCTAGTTTTAAACCATACCATTAAAAGATTGTTTATACAGTGGAACCTCGGTTTACGAGTAACTTGGTGTGTGTGTATTTCGCTATATGAGCAAAGCTTGCTGTAAATTTGTAACTCCGTTTATGAGCAAGCTTTGCTGTACAAGCAAATACTCACCGCACACACTACCGGTTCCGTACTTTCACCGCGCTCTGACCCGCTCTTGCAGTCCACACAAACATACACATATTATGCTCACCTTATCTTCCGTTCCCTCACCGGCCTCCTGCTTCTTGTAGTCCGCAGGTACAGTATGCGTATCCAGTAACCATCGAGACGATGGAGGAAATTCTGCTGTCAGCCGCTTCTCAAAGGCAGCGCGCTGACCAATCAGAGGCAAGTGGGCCGTGCCTTTGACGTCAGTGATCTGGCAGCGGAAGCTCCAGCATCAGTCGCGATGGTTAACCGATACACATCCTGTACCAGCGGACTAAAGAACCAGGAGGCCGGCGAGGGAACAGAGGGTAAGGTGAGCACAATATGTTTTTGTGTGTGTGTGTGTGTGTGTGTGTGTGTGTGTGTGTGTGTGTGTGTGTGTGTGTGGAACGGCACAATAGGGGACCAGGATGGGACATTGAACAAGTTGTGGAATGAATTGTCTGAGATTCCATTATTTCCTATGGGAAATTTTCCTTCGCTAGATGAGAAACTTGGTTTACAAGCACACTCCCAGAACGGATTGTTCTCGTAAACCAAGGTTCCACTGTATTGTAAATGATCCACCAGGTCAGTGATTTTTGTTAATATTGTGGATTGTATGGTGACAACAGTGACTTATCAGAATTTACACTGCTCTCCTTGCTTTGTGCACATATGCAGATTATGGACTGCTATAAACCGTTATCTGTAACTTGCTGACAGACTCCAGGGGCAGCTAAAGAAAGCCAAAATTGAGCATGGTTCTACTATTACAGTACTTCCTGTGACGAAGTTCTGATCCTTCCATTCATTATTAACAACTTAACATATAATGCGATATCTTGTTAGCACATCATGTGAGAACATGACAGGTAGCACAGTTCAGTAATATCTGGAGTTGTTCATTTCTTTAATTTGCTTCAACAGATCTTCCAGTTGTCATTAGTTATTTTTAAAGGATTATTCCCCTATTCCTCTCCTCCACCAAACCACCCTTCTTTCCATTAAAAAAAAAAAAAAAAAAAAAAGTTATCCAATATACTCAGGATAGGGGATAAATTGCTGATCACTGGGGGTCACACTGCTGGGACCCCCAGCAATCAGAAGATCAGAGCTTTAGATCCCCAAGGATAGGGGATAAATTTCTGATCGCTGAGGGTCACACTGCTGGGACCCCCAGCAATCAGAAGATCAGAGCTTTAGATCCCCAAGGGTAGGGGATAAATTGCTGATCGCTGGGGGTCACACTGCTGGGACCTCCATCAATCCAAAGACCAGAGCTTTAGAACCACAAGAACGATGCCTTTTTAGACCCATCCTGAATGGAGTGTAGATGTGCATGCTCTGCCTCCTCTCCATTCCTTGTCTGTGTCTTCTGAGTACAGCTCTCTACTAGTTCCATAAACATTCAATGGAGCGGAAGCGGCACATGCGTACCTCCACTCCATTCTGGACGGGGCTGCAGAGTCCAAATAAAAGAATTACAGGGGTCACACTCACAGCGATCCACAAATCATTCCCTATGCCATTAAGGGGATACGTTTTGTTGTTTTGGGGGTTTTTTTAGGGGGGAGGGGAGGAAATAACTCTTTAACTCATGTTATTGAAATGTTCATGTAAGATGATGATGATAACCAAAAAGACCCATTACAATTTTATGAATTTAGGAACCTTAACTGCATGTACAGTTAGTACCCAGGCTGAAAAGGCAACAAAAGGACATTAAATCAATCACATATTGTATTTCAGCAAGAAAAAATGAACTCTATCCATGAAGACCTTGTCACCCGTTTGGAAACTGTACAGTCCAACAACAAGTTACTGGAAGCTCAGATACTAGAAACTCAGAAAGCCAAGGCCGCATTAGAGAGAGATTTTGAAGCTGAGAGGTTAATAAAAGAACAGAAAGTAAAGGTAAATGCTATGCACTGGAGAAGTGTGGTGATGTATGTATATCTACAGTCTCAGTTCTACATACATGCATGAATAGTTACATGTGGTTTTGCAGTCAGTCTATGTCTGGTTTGGAAGAATTTTATTACAAAATCTAAATTTTTACTTCATTTGAAAACACTTGTTCATTCTTTCATATGCTTTTTAGTCTTATGTTTCCAGGAGGATTCAGAATGATGCACTGGAACTGGTATTTTATGGTCAATGTATTTGCTTATATCGGTGTGTCTGTAGAATGGATTGATCAACTTTGACATACAGCGATGCTTAGGAATATATCTCTTTACTTTCAGGATCAAAACTGTGCCCTAAAACAGATTGAGGACCTTCAAGCACAACTACAGAAAGAGAAAAAACAGCTTCTGAAAGTCACACAAGACTTTGAACTTGTCAAAAAGGTAAGTAGGATGCCATAGTCTAGATAAATACAGTTCTTCTATGTTGTGTTGTGTTCACCTTTTGTGCTCGCAGTGTTACGTAAGCTCCAACCATTGTAATACATTACTTGTTTTGTACTTAATTGCTGCAGTATGCCGGGAGAACATCTCCTATATTGAATTGCTGCACATAACACAGTGTATAGAAGACCCTGCCCAAAATGCAATACCATGTTCAGACCATTTGCTGATATTGAGCCAGCTAGGCATGATGGGTGATTTCAACTTTTGAGGCAGAAAAAAATGCGTTCTTAAAATAGTAAAATCCCATATATACAGTAAAAGGCATCTCGTTAAAGGAAACCTGTCACCATTTTTTCGGCCTATAAACTGTGGCGACCACTAGTGGGCTCTTATATACAGCATTCTAACATGCTCTATATAAGAGCCCAGGCCGCTATGTAGAATGTAAAAAACACTTTATAATACTCACCTAACAGTCGCTGTGGTGGATTCTAGTCCGATGTGCGTCTCCGTTGTCCAATTTCGGTGCTTCCTCTTTTAGCCATCTTCGTCATCCTTCTGAAGCTAGTGTGGATGACACATCCTATGTCATACACACTCGCCGGTCCCGCGCAGGCCCACTACAATACTTTGATCTGCCCTACTCAGGGCAGATGAAAGTGCGCCTGCACAGGACCTCAATGCTGGTAAGTGTGGATGACGTAGGACGCGTCATGCACCCTGGCTACAGAAGAAGGACGACAAAGATGGCCGAAAGAGGCGGCGCCGGCATTGGAGAATGAAGACTCCCATCTGACTAGAATGCACCGCAGAGCGACTGTTGGGTGAGTATTATAAAGTGTTTTTTACATTCTACACAGCGGCCTGTGCTCTTATATACAATTAATTAAGAATAACATCTGGAACACCATGCTAAGTCTGAACTGGGTGCAAAAACCCTAAAAAAAAAGTTCAGTATGTAAGGAGAAGGGCTGCACACCAGTGACAGTGCAAGGGGAATTAATGTAAAATAGAAACTGCTGTATGAATACTGACATAAAAAATACAATAGCTATATGTAGAAATGAAAATTTGACAATGGAATCTGCATTACTGCCATGAACTATAGGAATAAGGAGAAATTTATCTATTGAATTAATCAATGCAACAGAGCCCCAACACCTCGTCACGGTATTCTCTTACGTTGGGGTCCCTAGCTAATATGTGTCCTTATATATTGGGCTCTTATATGCAGCATGATAGAATGCTGTATATAAGAGCCCACTGGTGGTGGCCGCAGCTTATAGGCCGAAAAAACGGTGACAGGTTCCCTTTAATAATTATTGCAAGATGCCACAAAATTAGCAGAGGGTAAAGGAAGACCATGAAGAAGTCTAAAAGGAAACCAAACATTGGAAGAAAATAACAATTGTGGGCGCAGGAGGAGAAGAGATGATGTGATCCTCATTTGAACCCCTGCTCATCATTAAGGGGCTGTTCACATCACATTTATATTCTAAAGATAGCTCCCAATGTTTATCTCTGAGTCTGACATAAGGCAGCACCAAATCTCACATTATAGGCAGGTAAAGTCTTCTGTATAGGGATTTTGTTGTTTTTTTTGGGGGGGGGGGTTGTTTGTTGTTTTTTTTTTTTTTTTCTGCAGGAGTCCTTTCCATGGAATAGTTATCTATGCTTTTCTATATAGTTAAAAAAAAGGTATAGTTATCTATAGAAAGCTAAGAAACGCACTCTTCTGGGTACACCAGCATATACATCGTGAGCTTTTATAACCAGTATCGGGCAAAATATTGTCATTAGGTCCCAAGCTTACACTATTGTAAGGGAATATTTTTAGTACTATACAAAGGTATTTATTGTCTTGACAATCTCTGTTTCGTTCAGGATGCACAGAAGAGCACACTGATGGACATGGAAATAGCAGATTATGAACGCTTGGTGAAAGAGCTCAACCAAAAGCTTACAAATAGGAGCAGCCAGCTGGAGGACTTGGAGCAGGAGGTCCGTGTGCAGAAGCAGAAACAGGAAATTCTACAAGAAGAAATATGTAAGAAGCATATTCTTCCTATACTGTACATTCCTCCACTGTTTACATTAGACATCATCCCATCCTGTTATGACAAGCCAGTTACCCGTAGGCTTTCAGATATTGCTGATTGTGTGTTCGCTGATGGCTCTGCTAATGATTTCTGCAGAAAGTCCTCCTTGTATTGTTTATTCCATGCTGATTGTTTGAAAGCACACTTAAGGCCACGTCTCACTAAGCGATATCGCTGCTGAGTCACGGTTTTTGTGACGCAATGGCGATCTTGCTAGCGCTGTCGCTGTGTGTGACATCCAGCAACGACCTGGCCCCTGCTGTGAGGTCGCTAGTCCTTGCTGAATGTACTGGACCATTTGTTGGTCATTGCTCTCCCGCTGTGAAGCACACATTGCTGTGTTTGACAGCGAGAGAGCAACGATCTGAATGTGCAGGGAGCCGGCTTCTACGGACGCGGGTAAACAAGCAAAGGCTTTGCTTGGTTACCCGATATTTACCTTGGTTACCAGCGTCCGCAGCTTCTAGAAGCCGACTACCTGCACATGTAGCCAAGGTACACATCGGGTAACTATAAGCAAAGTGCTTTGCTTAGTAACCCGATGTGTACCATGGTTACAAAGCACAGCGTCGTTACACAGGTGGCTGGTGGCTGATCTCTGATCGCTGTGCAGATCTGCCTGATTGACAGCTCACCAGCTACCATGTAGCGACGCTCCAGCGATCCCTGCCAGGTCATGTTGCTGGTGGGATCGCTGGAGCGTCGCTAAGCGTGACGGAACCTTTAAGCATGTTTCTTTATCGTTCCTATGGGAGACCCAGACCATGGGTGTTTAGCTTCTGCCTCCGGAGGACACACAAAGTACTACACTAAAAAGTGTAGCTCCTCCCTCTGAGCTTATACACCCCCTGGAGAACCAGATCTAGCCAGTTTATCGCTTTGTGTCAGGAGGCATACATCCACAGATGCATTCCCATCTGATTTTTTTGATTTTTGGAAAGAGTTTGAAGAAAAGCAGGTCCATGTCTGGACTCCCGGCATGTCCCTTCTCACCCCACTGTGTCGGCGGTGTTGTTAAGGTTGATTTCCAAGGCTGGAGCCTTACATGCCGCGCTCCTTCACCATCCCTCCTGGGCTCTGGCTTGAAGTGGGAGCCAGCACGGTCTCCATGCTTGGCAGGAGACCGGTCTCCATCCGCAGCCCTTCAGGATCCTGCCGGACCGGAGCACTCATCCCCAGGGACTTGGAACCCTGCGTCTCAGCAAGCTAAGTACCTGAGACGTTTATATATGAGGGTCCCTGTACTTTATTGTTGTGGGAGAGTGTGCTGAGTGTGTTTTATGACATTTCCGGCGGGTTCTCTGGCTGTCGCCTGAGAACCGCGCCGATGGTGCCTGCGCGCCGGCCGCGCCGCTCAAATTTAGGCCCCGGCTTCGCCAGAGGCCTAGTTTCCGTTTCACTGCCCTCGCATGTCACTCATGCAGAGGGACAGGCTCGGCTCCGCCCGGCGGCCGTTCTGGATACTCCCCACTGCTGGTTCGTCCCTCCTCCCCGGCAGGTCTCTATAGCCCTCCAGTTCCCGCTCCTCAGGACAAGTCCCGCCCCCTCTCTTCGCTCCGGCGGCCATTTTCTCAGCGTTCTCTCTGCAAGCGCTGGTCTGCAGCATCTCTGCTGAGTTGCTGTGCTTGGGGGTCCGGGCTTCGGGATCTGGAGGGCACACAACACCGCTCCAGCGGTCTGGTAAGCCACAACCGGTCTCCGGTTGTGGACCTCTGATTATACTCTCTGGGGTTCATTCTCTGGCAGATCCCCCACTCCAGCAGCATGTCTCACACGAGGAGCAAGGCTCCAAAGCTGTATGCAGTATGCACTGCATGTAAGCTCCTGCTGCCTGAACCGAGCATATTCCCACATTGTGATGCCTGCTCTAACCTGGCGGTGCCTCAGCCTGGAGTCTCACCCCCAGTGGTCTCTCAGGCTGCTCCTGCTCCTGTGGCTGAACCCCCGGCTTGGGTAGAATCCTTTGCTAGGTCTATCTCCCAGTCTTTTGCTGACTCCATGGGACTTCTGTCCAGGACTTTGCTGAACATGCATCAGCCCCTTTCACAGGGTGCCTCTGCTGCTAGGGGTCTCTCAGGACCGGAGCTCACAGAGGATTCATCATCTGGTCCCAGACCCCGTCCTTCTAAGAAGAGACGCAGGGTTCCCTCTCCTTCCTCGTCCCGTGGCTCTGATTCAGTAGCTAACTCGCAGGACGAGGAGGATGCCTTTACGGGGGGCTCGGAGGTTAACTCCATGTGCCCCATTGATCTGTCCGAAAGTGACTCAGATGTTAGTGATTTGATTGCGTCCATTAATTCTGTACTGGCTCTCAATCCGCCAGTATCAGAGGAGCAACCCTCTCTGGCAGAAAAGCACCAGTTTACCTCGCCTAAGAGAGCAAAGAGTGTGTTCTTTAACCACTCCAGTTTTCAGGCCGCTGTGACCAAGCCCAGGGCCTGTCCTGACAAACGCTTCCCGAAGCGTGGTTCTGATGACCGCTTTCCCTTTCCACCTGCGGTGGTCAAGGAGTGGGCTCATTCCCCAAAGGTAGACCCCCCGGTGTCTAGACTCTCAGCCCGGACCGTCGTATCGGTGGCTGATGGCACCTCTCTTAAGGATTCCACTGACCGCCCAGATTGATCTTCTGGCCAAATCCGTATATGAAGCGGCGGGGGCTTCGTTCTCCCCGACTTTTGCAGCAGTGTGGGCTCTCAAAGCCATCTCTGCTTCTCTAGAGGGGATGCATTCCCTCGCCAGGGAATCTATGCCCGAAATGGTTTCCTTAACATCCCAAGCTTCAGCTTTTTCATCCTATGCCATGTCTGCCATGCTGGAAGCTTCTCACCGCACTGCGGTGGCTTCGGCCAATTCCCTCGCTATCCGCAGGATCTTGTGGCTTCGAGAGTGGAAGGCAGATGCTTCTTCAAAGAAGTACCTTGCTGGACTCCCTTTTGCTGGGTCCCGGCTGTTCGGTGAACAGCTGGATGAAATTATCAAGGAAGCTACTGGCGGGAAGAGTACTTCCATGCCAAAAACCAAAACCAGGAAACCTGTCCAGGGCAGGAATCAGTCGAGGTTTCGTTCCTTTCGTTCCTCCAACTGGTCCTCCTCTAAGCCCTCGGCCTCGTCCACTAACTCAGCCAAGGACCAGAAATCCAACTGGCGCCCAGAAGCGCGTCCACAAAAGACCGCAGGAGGTGCTGCCACCAAGGCAGCCTCCTCGTGACTAGTCTCAGCTCTGTCAGTGCTGTTCCAGCGGCGTCTCGCCCGGCTGGGTCAGGTCCGCACCTTCATGCAGGGCGCGTCTCACATCATTCCGCCTTACCGGCGGCCCTTGGATCCCTCGGACCTCAATTTGGTTCTCACGGTTTTGCAGAAACCCCCCTTTGAGCCTCTTAGGGAGGTTTCTTTGTTTCGGCTTTCACAGAAAGTGGTCTTTCTAGTGGCCATAACTTCCCTCAGGAGAGTCTCCGATTTGGTTGCGCTCTCTTCGGAGTCACCTTTTTTGGTTTTTCATCAAGACAAGGTGGTTCTCCGTCCGACTCCGGACTTTCTTCCTAAGGTGGTCTCTCCTTTCCACCTTAACCAGGACATTACCCTACCTTCCTTTTGTCCGGCTCCTATTCATCGCTTTGAAAAAGCGCTGCATACTCTGGATCTGGTGCGTGCTCTCCGGATCTATCTGTCTCGCACCGCTGCTCTTAGGCGGTGCACTTCTCTTTTTGTGCTAACCACAGGTCGGCGCAAGGGCCTCTCTGCTTCTAAGCCGACCTTAGCCCGTTGGATTAGGTCGACCATTTCGGACGCCTACCAGTGTTCTCAGGGGCCTCCCCCGCCGGGGATCAAGGCACACTCGACCAGAGCTGTCGGTGCCTCTTGGGCTTTCAGGCACCAGGCTACGGCTCAACAAGTCTGTCAGGCTGCCACTTGGACTAGCCTGCATACCTTTTCGAAGCACTACCAAGTGCATGCTCATGCTTCGGCAGATACGAGCTTGGGCAGACGCATCCTTCAGGAGGCTGTCGCCCATTTGTGAAGTTAGGTTCTGCCTACTTATTAGTTTTTCTGTTTATTTCCCACCCATGGACTGCTTTGAGACGTCCCATGGTCTGGGTCTCCCATAGGAACGATAAAGAAAAAGAGAATTTTGTTTACTTACCGTAAATTCTTTTTCTTATAGTTCCGTATTGGGAGACCCAGCTCCCTCCCTGTTGCCTGTTGGCAATTTCTTGTTCCGTGTGTTTTTACCGGCTGTTGTTGATGACAGAGTCTCCGGTTGTTCCGGTTTTTGCTCTGTTTTTACTTGTGGGTGGCTATTCTCCTTCAGCTTTTGCACTAAACTGGCTAGATCTGGTTCTCCAGGGGGTTTATAAGCTCAGAGGGAGGAGCTACACTTTTAAGTGTAGTACTTTGTGTGTCCTCCGGAGGCAGAAGCTAAACACCCATGGTCTGGGTCTCCCAATACGGAACTATAAGAAAAAGAATTTACGGTAAGTAAACAAAATTCTCTTTTTTTGGTTTTTGTTTTTTTTTTCATTTGATTCATTTTGACTTTGCATTTAATCACTTGCCCATAATTTATTGCTTACTATATGCATTGTGGGCTTCAGATGTGAAAGGCCTGTCTTTTTTTTTTTTTCTTTTCTTTCCACCAACCCCTTTCTTTCTCTAACTGGCTTTTTTTTTTTTTTTCATCATAAACGCGCATGCTTAATTCAATTCAGGGAATTGGGGATAAGCTGTTGCTGGCGCCTATGAACACATTTTTTCCTTTTGTAAATGAAGTATCACATTGTTTAGGATACAAAATGTTTAGCTCTCCCTTTCTCCCTGATGGTTCAGCAACATGGCTAAATAAATAAATATATATATATATATATATATATATATATATATATATATATATATATATATATATATATATATATTAATGTCATCTGTTCAATGGGTACATGATAATTTGATGATTTATAGTGGTCCAAACCAAACACTGGGACACCAACGATTCAGAATACTGGGCTCTCTGAAGGGATCGATGGCTGATCATGCATCCACTGCTCTTTTCGTTCTCTATGGGATTGCTGAAGATGGCTCAGTAAGGCAGTGCTATATAACATGAATGGAGCGGTGGGATGTAAGCCAAGCTACCACCCCCTTTAGACAGATCTCTTCAAAACCTTGTTCTCGGGATCAGTGGGGGTTTTAGTGATCAGACCACACTTGATCAGTTAGTTATCGCCTTTCTCACGGCTAATCGATCATTTCTAAAGCTGGTGTTTCCCCTATGAGGCTGATAGTCTCCTCTTGCTCTAATACAATAGTAGACTTATAGCAATAACTAACCAGAATTGGAAACAAATAGTGATTACTTGTACAAAGGACCCATGAGTACTTAAGGCCCCTTTACACACTGCAACATCGCCAGCGATATCGCTGTAACGTCACCGGTTTTGTGACGTAATAGCGACCTCCCCAGCGACATTGCAGTGTGTGACACGCATCAGCGACCTGGCCCCCGCTGTGAGGTCGCTGATCGCTACAAGTCATTCAGGACTATTCTTTAGTCCTTTGTTTCCCGCTGCGCAGCATGTATCGGTGTGTTTGACACCGTTACAATGACATCGTTAGCGACCCAGCCCATAGGCGTGCTGTAGCGTTCCCTACCAGCGAGCTCGTTCTGCAGGTCCGTATCGCTGCTGCGTCGTTGGCCAGATCTGCCTGTTTGACAGCTCACCAGCGACTGTTAGAGACTTTCCAGCGATCCCGGCCAGGTCGAGATCGCTGCTGGGAAAACTAGAAAGTCTCAGTGTGTAAAGGGGCCTTTACTCTACATCTTAGTAGAATGTGAGTCATCTGTAAATTGTAATAATGTGCGGTGAAAAGACTTTGTTGCTACAGTTTTTCTTATCTTCAAAGCAAAGTAATAAAATGTAAACATTTTTTATTTTTTGTATTATTTACCTAGCATCACTGCAGGGAACCTTGGAACAGCACGAAGAACGCAGTGCAAAGATGAAGCAACTGCTGGTAAAGACTAAAAAGGAGCTTGCCGATTCTAAGCAGGCGGTAAGTACACGGGGTGGTGTCACGGATGATTGTTTCCTCAGATATCTACCACCTTATTAATACATTTATCACACTGTCTGTCTCAGGAATCCGATCTTTTGATACTTCAAGCCTCACTGAAAGGGGAATTGGAGGCAAGTCAGCAGCACGTGGAGGCTTATAAGGTAATGTAACCGGACCTGTGAATTCTTGCTTTTCCTGTGAGATGACCTTTGGGCTTGTTACATGTGGTTTGTATCACTGCAAATAAAATAATACTGTTTTAGTGTCTTATCTAAGAGTAAATAGTGACTTGTGCTTGAAGAAATGGCTTTCCTGAAAAGTGACTAGAAAATTGATGGGGTTTGACAATTTAACTTTTTATCTGTTGATTATTTCATATAATTATCCCTGAAAGGGTTATTCCCAACATTTAAAGCTACCACGACCTATGTCTATACCTTTTGTTAATGCCATGGCTGGAATGGATCAGAATTTGTGGCACAGACTGCAGGAGCTGTGTCTAGTTTATAAATACGGTGCTTTTTATAAAGACTGTTGTATGAAATGCTGGTCTTATTAAATTCCCCTGTGTTCTACCTAGCCTGATGCCATTTATCCTGTCTTCAGTGTTTCATATGATTTCCATTTTCTATTTAGATTCAAGTAGCAGAATTGACATCGGAGAAGCACAAGGTGCAGGAGCAACTTAGAACATTGACAGAGCAGCACCAACGAGCAGCCAACACATACCACCAAAAACTGCTAGCCCTTCAAGAGGAGTGCACTGCTGCAAAGGTACAAAGAACACCCACTGCATATTGAGTGGCTATGAACACTGCTTCACATATACATTTTTAACCCACTTTGAAGCAATGCCGTCTTGTTAGGGTCTTTAAGGTCCATTCTACATTTCACAGGTTTTTCCCATTGTCCCTTGTTCTGTTAGCTATTTTCAGATTATAGTCATGTGTGATATTGTAATATTCCAATAATCTGGTATGGTTACAACTATTTAGGGTTCCCATACACATTAGATGTAAGTCGGTCAAACTCGCCAACCATCTGGTTGGTATTGGTATTGGTGCCTCCTGACTTTTGACATATGAAGCCTCATTTTTTTTCTTTTTTTATTTTATTAGTCAAGGTAAACCAATAAGGTGTTTAAGCTGTGTATTTACACCTCTGGCTATTGAAAGCATATGAACGCTTAGCCATGCTGAGCATCCTTATGTATGTGGGAATCAGATCCCATGAGTATGGGCAGCCTAAGATCCTACATTTTCAAAACTGCTGCACCACAAAAATGTGATCAGTAAATCAACATTAGTGGGATGGGTGTCAAATCACCTGATGTCATCATGTAATAGATGGAAAATCTGAGGGAAGAGGAAAAACTATTCTCATTCACTTCATTGAGAGACACAGAAAACCATGGGTCTATGCTGCTCACACTAGGCAACAAAAAAGTTAGCTCTTCCTCAGCAGGGTACACCCACTAACTGACACAAAGCTAATCAGTTTTAGCTTAGGGGTACTTCACACACAGCGAGATCGCTACTGAGATCGCTGCTGAGTCACGGTTTTTGTGACCTCATTAGCGATCTCGCTGTGTGTGACACTGAGCAGCGATCTGGCCCCTGCTGTGAGATCGCTGCTCGTTACACACAGCCCTGGTTCATTTTTTTATTGTTGCTCTCCCGCTGATAAGCACACATCGCTGTGTGTGACAGCGAGAGAGCAACAATCCTGAATGTGCAGGGAGCAGGAGCCGGCGTCTGACAGCCTGCGGTAAGCTGTAACTAAGGTAAACATCGGGTAACCAAGGTGGTTACCCGATATTTACCTTAGTTACCAGCCTCCGCAGCTCTCACGCTGACAGTGCCGGCTCCTGCTCCCTGCACACGCTAAGTTAAGCGGTGTGCGCTGGTAACTAAGGTAAACATCGGGTAACGATACCCGATGTTTACCTTAGTTACCAGTGTCCGCAGCTTCCAGACGCCGGCTCCGTGCAAGTGCAGCGTCACTTGCACGTCGCTGCTGGCTGGGGGCTGGTCACTGGTTGCTGGTGAGATCTGCCTGTTTGACAGCTCACCAGTGACCATGTAGCGATGCAGCAGCGATCCTGACCAGGTCAGATCGCTGGTCGGCTCGCTGCTGCATCGCTAAAGTGTGAAGGTACCCTTAGTGTCAGTAGGAGGCGAACACTTTGTTGTCGTTTAATCTTTTCCCTTTGTCTTTGAGATATAGCTTGTGATTTGGGGAACAGGTGGTAATCACTCTCCCTGCTTCCAGCCTTCAAGACCAAGATAACAGTGTGGTATGATCCACATCGTACCCTCTCTGGTCTGTCAGGCAGGACACCACCCCGCTAACACATCAAGAGTGTCTTGAGGAAGCCATCTGGACAGTCCTTGCTATCCATCCCCAATCCGATCATCCACCATAGCCAGACAGCTCTGTGGGGTAAGGTGGATCCATCCCTAGAGACTAACTTCTTGGGACCCTGGGAACCATCTCTCACTTTGTGAAGAAGGAATCGGGACAGCATCTAAACAGGTACCTCCTTCCTTCCCTATCCACATGGCAGCGGGGGTTCTCTGCATATGCTGGCCCAGGGTTCCCTTCCCTCCTAGAGGCAACCCAGCACTGCAGTTTCTTGTCCTTTTTGTAGCTCATTTGAATCAATTGTCAGATGGAGCTGCGGTGGCCCTGTTGGCCTCACTGAAATGTCCCTGAAAAATGTAGGTCCCAGCTTCACTGAGGCCTACTTTCTTTAGGCCACGTCTCGCAGTCTTCCTGTGCACATACAGTACTCATGCACCCTTTTCTAACCTGCCCGCCGGCCAATCAGGGTTTTCCTTTCTTTTAACCAATCACTGCACTTCTTGCAGCCCGCCAATCATAGATATGCGGGCTTGTTGCACGTATGTTCTCGTAGTCTGCGCCCCCTTTTCTCATCACTGGTGCCATCTTCTCTTGCTGGGAAGCATCTTGACCGAACTTCGCCCTGAGCTCCTGCATCATTGTGCAGCTTCCAGTGGACTGCAACCACACGTTCGGTACAGATCAAGACCCAATCAGACCGTTTCCACTGGTTCAAGTTCTGGGGTAAACTCTGTCCTTGCGGCTCACCAGCGTCTCTAGCATTCTTCCACAGGGGTCTCTACCCATCTTCCCATGCCTAATTTCATGGAAACGCGATCTCGTATTTCTATTATTGTTCTGTACTTTACCTTCTCTTCCCGTAATAAAATAAATTGCTTTCAGGTCAAAGCTCTGCCCTCTGTTCCAGTTGCAGTACCTCCACAATCCAAGCTCCCCAGGAATCCCTGCTGCCCAGGATATGTGCGCACCTAGCTCCTGTGAAGGGAACTATCGCTCTTTCACAGTCTGTATCTGACCTTACCAAAGTGTCCCAAACCTTGGTTTCGGTCGTAGAACGTCTGCCTAACCTTTTATGCACCTCCAGTGTTCCGAACGCTCCCCAGGGCGAGTCTGATTCACCTGTTAATGCTTTCCGGCAAGGCATACTGCATAAGAGATCTAAGACATGGACACAATCCAGTTCCTCTTCCGGGTGTTCTTCGTATTCTTCTACATCCTTCCGGTTAGCATCTGTCTCGCATTCTCACATTCTTCATTGCCGGATTCCCAGGCTGCATAGGGTTTTGATTCATACTCAGTCGCATTCCAACATCGACTCCAACCAGGCTACCAAGCTTCAAGATATGGTAAACAGCCTGATCCTGGCAGTCCACCAGACTCTCCATGTCCAGAAAGACTTGCTGCCGGCGGAGCGGTCTGTATCCTTTAAGGAGGCAAAGTGCCCCCTGGGGTGTTTGCTAATCACAATGAGTTCAAGATCCTTTTATCAAAAGAATTGTCGCATTCAGAAAGACATTTCCAGAGAAGAAGGTGAATGGATATTGGTTATCCTTTCACTTTCAACCTAAGTCAGAGTCCCTAGTTGTTGTTCCTCCTGTATAACGGTTAGTCACCAATACGAGGCCCCCATTTCCGTTTAGTGTCTCTCTCAAGGACCCGGATGACAGGCACATTCAATCCCTGGCAAAATCTGCCTTGGAAGCCACTAGCACATCTCTCTTAAGGCCCCGTCACACACAGAGATAAATCTTTGGCAGATCTGTGGTTGCAGTGAAATCATGGACATATTGTTCCATTTGTACACAGCCACAAACCTGGCACTGATTGTCCACAATTTCACTGCAACCACAGATCTGCCACAGATTTATCTCTGTGTGTGACAGGGCCTTTAGTTCAGTTTTTGCCTCCGCCTGGGTCTCAAAAACCTGGGGAAAGTTCCTTTGGCAAGAAATACTCTTGGGCACTCCACCTGACGAACTAGCAGATCAGATCTCCCACGCTGGGAAGTATCTTCTTTCCGCTTATCTCTCGAAGCAGCGGCCTGCTCTGCAATAGCGTCCAGCAACATTGTGGCCATTCAGAGAGTCCTATGGCTCAAGTCTGGAATGTAGATGTGGCTTCAAAGAAGTCTCTTTCAAGTCTTCCATTTCAGGGCTCACGTCTGTTTGGTACAAAGTTAGAATAAGAAATAATCTTATCCAACGGCAGAAAGAATACATTTCTTCGGCGCTCCATTGGGAGACCCAGACGATTGGGTGTATAGCACTGCCTCCGGAGGCCACACAAAGCAATTACACTAAAAAGTGTAAGGCCCCTCCCCTTCTGGCTATACACCCCCAGTGGGATCACTGGCTCACCAGTTTTCTGCTTTGTGCGAAGGAGGTCAGACATCCACGCATAGCTCCACTGTTTAGTCAGCAGTAGCTGCTGACTATGTCGGATGGAAGAAAAGAGGGCCCATATACGGCCCCCAGCATGCTCCCTTCTTACCCCACTTGTGGTTCGTAAGGTTGAGGTACCCATTGCGGGTACGGAGGCTGGAGCCCACATGCTGCTTTCCTTCCCCATCCCCCTGAGGGGCTCTGTGGAAGTGGGATCTTACCGGCCCCCAAGCCCTGAGGCCGGGCTCCATCCACAGACCCATAGAACCTGATGGATACGGAGCTGTGTACCATTCAGGGACAAGGCCCTGCAACTTTCAGGTACTCTGTGTCCCCGTTCAGGCGGGCACGCACACACCAGACTTGCTGGGTGTGTTAGTGCGCCGGGGACAGTAACGCTGGGGTTTGAGTCACAGCAGCTTAGCTGTGTGACTTCATGTGCTGGGAACTACCGCGCCGGCCACTCTCGGAGCGGCGGCGCGGCTGGGACTTGTAGTGCGCCGGGGACTTAGCGCCGACCGCGCTTTTACGGCGGCGGCGCTTATAAATTTAGTCCCCGGCTTTTGCGGCCTAGCTCCGCTTCGTTCCCGCCCCCTCCCTGTCAATCAGGGAAGGGGAGAGACGCTGTACGTTTACTCAGCGCCGAGGGCTGGAGCCTTATTTACATGCTCCAGCCCTCTCACTTGGCACAGTGGGACACAGGTTTCCCGCTTTCGGTCTGGCACGCCCAGGGCCCGCCCCCCCCCTCCACAGGACGCCGGCAGCCATTCCTGCATGCAGTTCTGGCTGGAGGACGGACACAGGCTCTGGGAGACCCAAGACTAGGGATTTCTGGACCACACACCCGCGTTTAGCGGGCGGTAAGCAGCACTTTAGTGCTGGCCCCTCTTGTGCCACAGTGTGTATTGGTGTACTTTTTCCTGTACCAGATATCTATAGATATATACTGCACTGTACGGTCGCTTCTTGGCTGTATACCCTATATTGCTCTGGGAAGAAAACAACATGTCATCCACAAAACGCAAGGGTACCAAGGCACGGGCTGTATACACTGCTTGTACAGCATGTGGGGCTAATCTACCAGCAGGCTCCAACGACTCTCATTGTGTGCAATGTTCAGTCCCAGTGGCACTTCGTCAGCCAGAGCCTATGGTGGTAGTAGCCCAGGCAGAGTCGCCTGTGAACCCTGCCCCGGTGACGGGGACAGAATTTGCAGTCTTTGCTGATAAAATGTCTGTGACTATGACAAAAATCCTGGAGACCTTGCAGTCCAGGCCAGTTGCTCAGACCATGGACACTACTGTCCCTATGTTCCCCGGTCCCCCTCAGTTGGAACTAATCCGTACTTCACGGGGGTCCCAGGCATCACTGGCTGAGGGCTCTGACTCCGATGACAGTCCCAGGCCGCCTAAGCGAGCTCGCTGGGAGAGACCCTCCACGTCATCACGCGGGTCAGGGTCTCAGCGAGAAGGGTCTCTATATGATGAGACAGAGGTGGGTGATCAGGAGTCTAGCCCTGACACCGCACTCAATTTGGATACGCCAGATGGTGACGCCATGGTAAATGACCTTATAGCGGCCATCAATAGGCTGTTGGATATTTCTCCCCCAGCCCCTTCAGCAGAGGAGGCAGCTGCCCAGCAGGAGAAATTCCATTTCCTGTATCCCAAGCGTAAATTGAGCACCTTTCTGGACCACTCTGACTTCAGAGCATCAATCCAGAAACACCATGCTAATCCGGACAAGCGTTTTTCCAAACGTCTTAAGGATACACGTTATCCCTTTCCCCCTGACGTGGTCAAACGCTGGACCCAGTGTCCAAAAGTGGACCCTCCAATATCCAGGCTTGCAGCTAGATCCATAGTTGCAGTGGAGGATGGGGCTTCACTTAAAGATGCCAATGACAGACAGATGGACCTTTGGTTGAAATCTGTCTATGAAGCTATTGGCGCGTCGTTTGCTCCAGCATTCGCGGCCGTGTGGGCGCTCCAAGCTTTTTCAGCTGGTTTGGCACAGGTGGACTCTTTCATACGTCCAGCAGTGCCGCAAGTGGTGTCCTTAACTACGCAAATGACTGCGTTTGCGACCTACGCTATTAATGCGGTACTGGACTCTACGAGCCGTACCGCAATGGCTTCCGCCAACTCTGTAGTTTTGCGCAGAGCCTTGTGGTTAAAGGAATGGAAAGCAGATTCTGCTTCTAAAAAATGTTTAACCAGCTTGCCATTATCTGGAGACAGACTGTTTGGTGAGCAATTGGCGGAAATCATTAAACAGTCCAAAGGTAAGGACTCTTCCTTACCCCAGCCCAGATCAAGCAAACCTCAACAGAGGAAGTGGCAGTCAAAGTTTCGGTCCTTTCGAGGCTCGGGCAAGCCCCAGTTCGCCTCGTCCAAGGGGACTCAGAAAGAGCAAAGGAGCTCTGATTCCTGGCGGGCTCACTCACGCCCCAAGAAAGCAGCCGGAGGTACCGCTTCCAAGGCGGCTGCCTCATGACTTTCGGCCGCCTCCCTCCGCATCCTCGGTCGGTGGCAGGCTCTCCCGCTTTTGCGACATTTGGCTGCCACAGGTCAAAGACCGGTGGGTAACAGACATTTTGTCTCACGGGTACAGGATAGAGTTCAGTTCTCGTCCTCCACCTCGGTTCTTCAGAACTTCCCCACATCCCGACCGAGCAGATGCCCTTCTGCAGGCGGTGAATTCTCTAAGAGCAGAAGGAGTGGTGGTCCCTGTTCCTCTTCAGGAACAAGGACAAGGTTTTTACTCCAATCTCTTTGTGGTGCCAAAAAAGGACGGCTCATTCCGTCCTGTTCTGGACCTAAAACTGCTCAACAAGCATGTGAACGCCAGGCGGTTCCGGATGGAATCCCTCCGCTCAGTCATTGCCTCAATGTCTCAAGGAGATTTCCTAGCATCAATAGACATCAAAGATGCTTATCTCCACGTGCCGATTGCTACAGAGCACCAACGTTTTCTACGCTTCGTGATAGGAGACGACCATCTTCAGTTCGTAGCTCTGCCATTTGGTCTGGCGACAGCCCCACGGGTGTTCACCAAGGTCATGGCGGCAGTGGTAGCAGTCTTGCACTCTCAGGGACACTCTGTGATCCCTTACTTGGACGATCTACTTGTCAAGGCACCCTCTCAGGAGGCATGCCAACTCAGCCTGAATGTTGCACTGGAGACTCTCCAGACGTTCGGGTGGATCATCAACTTCTCAAAGTCAAATCTGTCACCAGCCCAATCGCTAACGTATCTTGGCATGGAGTTTCATACTCTCTCAGCGATAGTGAAGCTTCCGCTGGACAAGCAGAGGTCACTACAGACTGGGGTGCAGGCTCTCCTTCAAAGTCAGTCGCACTCCTTAAGACGCCTCATGCACTTCCTCGGGAAGATGGTGGCGGCAATGGAGGCGGTTCCGTTTGCGCAGTTTCATCTGCGCCCACTTCAATGGGACATTCTCCGCCAATGGGACGGGAAGTCAACATCCCTGGACAGGAAAGTCTCCCTTTCCCAGACGACCAAAGACTCTCTGCAGTGGTGGCTTCTTCCCACCTCATTATCACAGGGAAGATCCTTCCTACCTCCGTCCTGGGCGGTGGTCACGACGGACGCGAGTCTCTCAGGGTGGGGAGCAGTTTTTCTCCACCACAGGGCTCAGGGTACGTGGACTCAGCAGGAGTCCACCCTTCCGATCAATGTTCTGGAGATCAGAGCAGTGTATCTTGCCCTACTAGCCTTCCAGCAGTGGCTGGAAGGAAAGCAGATCCGAATTCAGTCGGACAACTCCACAGCGGTGGCATACATCAACCACCAAGGGGGGACTCGCAGTCGGCAAGCCTTCCAGGAAGTCCGGCGGATCCTGATGTGGGTGGAAGCCACGGCCTCCACCATATCCGCAGTTCACATCCCCGGCGTAGAAAACTGGGAAGCAGACTTCCTCAGTCGCCAGGGCATGGACGCAGGGGAATGGTCCCTTCACCCGGAAGTGTTTCAGGAAATCTGTCGCCGCTGGGGAAGGCCGGACGTTGATCTAATGGCGTCCCGGCACAACAACAAGGTCCCAACCTTCATGGCACGGTCTCGCGATCACAGAGCTCTGGCGGCAGACGCCTTAGTGCAAGATTGGTCGCAGTTCCGGCTCCCTTATGTTATCCTGGTGCTCTGCTCAGGGAGTGTCTCCCTGGCCATTTGCATTGCCTACCTTTCTTTCTTTCCTACAATCTGGGTTAGAAAAAGGTTTGTCGCTCGGCTCCCTTAAGGGGCAAGTCTCGGCGCTATCCGTCTTTTTTCAGAAGCGTCTAGCACGACTCTCTAAGGTGCGCACGTTCCTGCAGGGGGTTTGTCATATCGTACCCCCGTACAAGCGACCATTAGATCCATGGGACCTGAACAGGGTGCTAGTTGCCCTCCAGAAGCCGCCCTTCGAGCCTCTGAGGGAGGTTTCACTTTCTAGACTGTCACAGAAAGTGGCTTTTCTGGTAGCGATCACATCTCTTCGGAGAGTGTCTGAGCTAGCAGCGCTGTCATCCAAGGCTCCCTTCCTGGTCTTCCACCAGGACAAGGTAGTGCTGCGCCCCGTTCAGGAGTTTCTCCCGAAGGTGGTGCCCTCTTTTCATCTTAATCAGGATATCTCTTTGCCTTCTTTTTGTCCTCATGCAGTTCATCGGTATGAGAAGGATTTACATTTGTTAGATCTGGTGCGAGCACTCAGAATCTACATTTCCCGCACGGCGCCCCTGCGCCGTTCGGATGCACTCTTTGTCCTTGTCGCTGGGAAGCGCAAGGGGTCGCAGGCTTCTAAGGCCACCCTGGCTCGATGGATCAAAGAACCAATTCTTGAGGCCTACCGTTCTGCTGGGCTTCCGGTTCCATCAGGGCTGAAGGCCCATTCTACCAGAGCCGTGGGTGCGTCCTGGGCATTGCGTCACCAGGCTACGGCTCAACAGGTGTGCCAGGCAGCTACCTGGTCGAGTCTGCACACTTTCACCAAACATTATCAGGTGCATACCTATGCTTCGGCGGACGCCAGCCTAGGTAGAAGAGTCCTGCAGGCGGCAGTTGCCTACCCGTAGGGGAGGGCTGTCTTTGCAGCTCTAACATGAGGTATTTCTTTACCCACCCAGGGACAGCTTTTGGACGTCCCAATCGTCTGGGTCTCCCAATGGAGCGCCGAAGAAGAAGGGAATTTTGTTACTTACCGTAAATTCCTTTTCTTCTAGCTCCTATTGGGAGACCCAGCACCCGCCCTGTTGTCCTTCGGGATTTTTGGTTGTTTTTCGGGTACACATGTTGTTCATGTTGAATGGTTTTCAGTTCTCCGAGGTTATTTCAGAGGGAATTTGTTTAAACCAGTTATTGGCTTTCCTCCTTCTTGCTTTTGCACTAAAACTGGTGAGCCAGTGATCCCACTGGGGGTGTATAGCCAGAAGGGGAGGGGCCTTACACTTTTTAGTGTAATTGCTTTGTGTGGCCTCCGGAGGCAGTGCTATACACCCAATCGTCTGGGTCTCCCAATAGGAGCTAGAAGAAAAGGAATTTACGGTAAGTAACAAAATTCCCTTCTTCTTCCCCAGATGAAACCTAATTGCCCACCAGCAAAGAGACAGACCATGCATTTTAGTCCCTTTTGTCAATTTTTATCCACAAGGCCTCCCAACTGTTGCAATCGGTCTCCTTTCCAGCAAAACAAAAAGCCTTTGTTCAAGCCACCTTCGTCCTAGAGGCCATATGGGCATCAAACCAAGACTTTTCAGGTTCTTCTCCACATGATGGGATGCCCTCACCCGGGAGTCCTCTCAGTGAAGGTTGGCATCTTTTTCTTTTCCAGGATGCCGGGTTTTCCATAATCGATACCTGCGTCAGAGAGGTTGTCACTCTCCCTTGTTTTAAAATTTTCAAGTTCTAACCTCCCAAGGATCCCACTCCTTCAGTCAGGAGTCATCATTCTCGTTCCCTCTCAAGAGGGTTTTTCGGGTTTCTATTCAAACCTTTTCTTGGCTCCAAAGAAAGATGGCTTTGTTCGGCCTATCTGAGACCTCAAGCCCCTTAACTAACAAACGGCTCCGCATTCGCCACTTAAGAATGGAGTCCCTATGATCAGTGTTGGCCTCCATGGAACCTCATGAATTCCTCTGTTCTGTGGACATCCAGGATGCTTATCTCCACAAAACAATTTGCACTTTTCATCAAAGATTTCTCCATTTTGCACTTCCGGACTGTCATTTTCAGTTTTGCTGACTTTTTCATTCAAATCCGATTTATACCTATTGTAAGCAGTTTTTCGAATTATTATGTTTTGATTTCAGTATGTTCTTTGTCATGTTATCCTGATCCCTTCCCTGTATTGCTCTTCCCCTTAAACGAAACTTACTCATTTTCCCTTACCCTTTATTGTATGCTTATTATTTCTTTATTTTTTTCTTTTTTATTCAAAGTACAACTTGTCTTGCAAGAAAACAAGCAGTCATATGGCTATTTTGACTTAAAAATAAAAGTTATGTCTCTTTTGAAGAAGTGGAGATAAAAACAGAATCGCCAGGAAGTGAAGGGGTTAATGGGGTGGTCTAACCTGTGTGAGCTGCAGATTTGATTCTATGGGGTTTTGTATACACAGTGGAACCTCGAGTAACTTGGTGTGCGAGTATTTCGCTATACGAGCAAAGCTTGCTGTAAATTTGTAACTCAGTTTACGAGCAATCTTTACTGTACGAGCAAATATTCACCGCACACACTTCCGGTTTCATACTTTCACCGCGCTCTGACTCGCTCTTGCTGTCCGCACAAACACACAAAAACACACGCACACACACATATTATGCTCACCTTACCTTCCGTTCCCTCACCGGCCTCTTGGTTCTTGCAGTTCGCGGGTACAGGATGTGTATCGGGTAACCATCACGACGATGGAGGAACATCCGCTGTCAGACGCTTCTCAAAGGCAGCGCGCTGACCAATCCGATTCAAGCGGCTCATGCCTTTGACGTCAGCTGCGGAAGCTCCGACATCGGTCACGATGGTTACCCGATACACATCCTGTACCGGCGGACTACAAGAACCGGGAGGCCGGCGATTGAACGGATGGTAAGGTGAGCATAATATGTTTGTGTGTGTTTTGTGTGTGTTTGTGCATATGTGGAACGGCACATTGAACAAGTTGTGGAATGAATTGTCTGAGATTCCATTATTTCCTATGGGATATTTTGCTTTGCTAGACGAGTAACTTGGTTTACAAGCACACTCCCAGAACGGATTGTTCTCGGAAACCAAGGTTGCACTGTACATTCTTCTTTCTCAAAAGCTCTTTTCTTTTTCGCTCCTAATTGGGAGACCCAGACAGTGGGTGTATAGCTACTGCCTCTGGAGGCCGCACAAAGAACTACACTTAAAAGTGTAAGGCCCCTCCCCTTCTGGCTATACACCCTCCCGTAGGAGTACGGATTCCTCAGTTTTAGCTTTGTGCGCAAGGAGGTCAGACACGCACGCATAGCTCCATTGTTTTTAGTCAGCAGCAGCTGCTGACTATGTCGGATGGAAGAAAAGAGGGTCTATACAGACTCCCAGCATGCTCCCTTCTCACCCCACTTATGTCGGAGGTGTTTGTAAGGTTGAGGTACCCATTGCGGGTACGGCGGCAGGAGCCCACATGCTGATTCCTTCCCCATCCCTTTTTACAGGGCTCTGGGTGAAGTGGGATTTACCGGTCTCCAGGCACTGAGACCGTGCTCCATCTACAGCCCCTGGAGAAGATGCTGGATGGAGCGGAGTACATCAGGGACATGGCCCTGCTTCCTTAAGGTACTCTGTGTCCCCGTGCATTTGGCGCTCACACCGCAGCATGCTGGGTGTTGTAGTGCGCCGGGGGACATCAGCGCTGCGGCGCCTGTGCCATGGCCTCATTCAGCTTAGCTGAAGCAGGCACACTTATGGGAATCGGCCGCGCCGGCCGCTGGGACTGCGGCACGGCTGGCACTTGTAGTGCGCCGGGGACTTCAGCGCGGCCTGCGCTTTTACGGCGGCCGCGCTGATAACTACAGTCCCCGGCTTTTGCGGCCTGCTTCCGTTCGTTCCCGCCCCCAGACCTGCCAGTCAGGAGAGGGGCGGGACGCTGCCCACGTCTAGGACTCGGTCGCGCCGGCCGCTGGAACAGCGGCGCGGCTGGCACTTGTAGTGCGCCGGGGACTTCAGCGCGGCCCGCGCTTTTACGGCGGCCGCGCTGTTAACTCGAGTCCCCGGCTTTTGCGGCCTGCTTTCGTTCGTTCCCGCCCCCAGACCTGCCAGTCAGGAGAGGGGCGGGACGCTGGCCAGTGCATCAGCGCTGAGGGCTGGAGTCGTTTTTACATACTCCAGCCCTCACAGTCAGCACAGAGGGGACACTGTTCCCGCACTTTTGTTTGGGAACTCCCACGGACCGCCCCTCTCCACATTAGCCGGCAGCCATTCTTGCTGACACGCTGAGCTGCAGAGGGGAGCCGGGGAGACCCAGACAAGGCATTCTGCAGCCTCTTACCCGCTGTTCAGCGGGCGGTAAGCAGCCCTCAGGGCTCACCCCCTCTTGTGCTCGTACTATTCTTAGTATTTTGTTGCTACAAATACTTGGTATTACATAGCGCTGGTCGCCCTTTGGCTATAGACTCTCTCACATGCAGAGAGCCAGCAGCATGTCGCCCGTAAAACGCAAGGGTGCCAAGGCACAGACATTATATGCTTCCTGCACCGCATGTGGGACTTTTCTACCGGCAGGCTCCACGGACCCCCATTGTGTGCAGTGCTCGGCCCCTGCGGCGCTTGCACAGTCGGGACCTCTGCTGGACGTGTCCCAGGGTGTACCACCTGTGAATGCTGTCCAGGTGACAGGAACTGAGTTTGCAGCTTTTGCTGACAGAATGTCTCTCACTATGTCACAAATTCTTGACACATTGCGAGCTAGGCCTGTACTTCAGACCACGGACACTGTGCATGTATTGCCCCCTGGTCCCCCTCAGCTCCTAGCTCCGGGACGGGCATCTACACCTCAGGGTGAAGACTCTGACTCGGACGATGGCCCCGGGCAGCCTAAGCGGGCTCGTTATGACGGGCCTTCACATTCATCTCAATGGTCTGGATCCCAGCGGGATGAATCTATGGGTGATGAGGCGGACGTAACTGATCAGGATTCTGATCCTGGGACCGCTCTCAATCTAGATACACCAGATGGTGACGCCATAGTTAATGATCTTATATTTAACATCAATAAGATGTTGAATATTTCCCCACCAGCTCCTCCTGTAGAGGAGTCAGCTTCGCAGCACGAGAGAATCCATTTCAGATACCCTAAGCGTACATTAAGCACTTTTCTGGACCACGCTGACTTCAGAGACGCAATCCAGAAACCCCACGCTTATCCTGAAAGGCGTTTTCCTAAACGACTTAAAGATACACGCTACCCTTTTCCCTCTGAAGTGGTCAAGGGTTGGACCCAGTGTCCAAAAGTGGATCCTCCAATTTCCAGGCTTGCAGCTAGATCCTTGGTTGCTGTTGAAGATGGAGCGGCACTTAAAGATGCCACTGACAGGCAGATGGAGCTCTGGCTGAAATCCATCTATGAAGCGATTGGAGCGTCATTAGCGCCTTCTTTTGCGGCCGTATGGGCACTCCAAGCTATCACGGCCGGGCTTGCGCGAGTCGACTCAGTCACACGTGCATTTGCCCCGCAGGTAGCACCATTGACCTCGCAAATGGCGGCATTCGCGTCGTACGCGATTAATGCTGTTCTGGACGCTACAAGCCGCACGGCAGTGGCGTCAGCCAACTCAGTTGTTTTGCGTAGGGCTCTGTGGTTGAGACATTGGAAAGCAGATTCTCATTCCAAGAAGTGCTTAACCAATTTGCCTTTTTCTCGTGACCGATTGTTTGGAGAGCGTTTGGATGAAATCATCAAACACTCCAAGGGTAAGGACTCTTCCTTGCCACAACACAGACAAAACAAGCCCCAACAGAGGAGGGGTCAGTCTGGTTATCGGTCCTTTCGAGGACAGGGCAGGTCCCAATTCGCCTCGTCAAAAAAGACTCAAAAGGACCAGAGACGTTCAAATTCTTGGAGGTCTCAGTCACGCCCAAAAAGACCAGCCGGAGGAACCGTTGCCAAAACGACGTCCTCCTGACTTGCGGTCTCCGATGCCCACACCCGCGGTCGGTGGGAGGCTGTCCCACTTTGGCGACATTTGGCTAGCAAGCGTCAAGGACCGTTGGGTGAGAGATATTCTATCTCACGGGTACAGGATAGAGTTCAGTTCTCGTCCGCCAACTCGTTTCTTCCGAACTTCTCCACCACCAGACCGAGCCGATGCTCTGTTGCAGGCGGTGGCCGCTCTAAAGGCGGAAGGAGTGGTGACCTCCGTCCCTCTTCAGGAACAGGGTCACGGTTTTTACTCCAATCTGTTTGTGGTCCCAAAAAAGGACGGATCGTATCGTCCCGTCCTGGATCTGAAGTTGCTCAACAGACACGTAAAAGTCAGGAGGTTCCGGATGGAATCCCTACGCTCCGTCATAGCCTCAATGTCTCAGGGAGATTTTCTAGCATCAATAGACATCAAAGATGCGTATCTCCACGTGCCGATTGCACCAGAGCATCAGCGTTTCCTACGTTTCGGCATACACGACGAGCACCTACAGTTCGTAGCGTTACCCTTCGGTCTGGCAACAGCCCCCCGGGTCTTCACCAAAGTCATGGCAGCAGTAGTAGCTGTTCTGCACTCGCAGGGTCACTCGGTCATCCCGTATCTAGACGACCTGCTTATAAAGGCATCCTCTCAAGAAGCATGCCAACACAGTCTGAAGGTGGCGCTAGACACCCTCCAGACTTTCGGGTGGATTATCAACTTTCCAAAGTCTCATCTAACCCCGACCCAATCTCTGACTTATCTTGGCATGGAGTTTCATACTCTATCAGCGATAGTGAGGCTTCCACTGGACAAGCAGTGCTCGCTACGGACTGGAGTGCAATCTCTCCTTCAGAGCCAGTCGCACTCCCTGAGGCGCCTCATGCATTTCCTAGGAAAGATGGTAGCAGCAATGGAGGCAGTCCCGTTCGCGCAGTTTCATCTGCGCCCTCTCCAATGGGACATTCTGCGCCAATGGGATGGGAAATCGACGTCCCTCGACAGGACTGTCTCCCTCTCTCAGACTGCCAAGGACTCTCTACGTTGGTGGCTTCTCCCCAACTCATTGTCACAGGGAAAGTCGTTCCTTCCCCCGTCCTGGGCAGTGGTCACGACAGATGCGAGCCTATCAGGGTGGGGAGCGGTGTTTCTCCACCACAGGGCTCAGGGGACGTGGACTCAGGAAGAGTCCACCTTGCAGATCAATGTTCTGGAAATCAGAGCAATCTATCTTGCCCTGCGAGCCTTCCAACAATGGCTGGAAGGCAAGCAGATTCGGATTCAGTCGGACAATTCCACGGCGGTGGCGTACATCAACCACCAAGGGGGAACACGCAGTCGCCAAGCTTTTCAAGAAGTCCAGCGGATTTTGACGTGGGTGGAAAGCAGAGCGTCCACCATATCTGCAGTTCACATCCCAGGCGTGGAAAACTGGGAAGCGGACTTTCTCAGTCGCCAGGGCATGGACGCAGGAGAATGGTCCCTTCACCCGGACGTGTTTCAACAGATCTGTTACCGCTGGGGGTCGCCGGACGTCGATCTGATGGCGTCACGGCACAACAACAAGGTCCCAGTTTTCATGGCACGGTCTCACGATCACCGAGCGCTGGCGGCAGACGCCTTGGTTCAGGATTGGTCGCAATTCCGACTCCCCTATGTGTTCCCACCTCTAGCATTGTTACCCAGAGTTCTCCGGAAAATCAAGTCCGACTGCCAGCGAGCCATACTCGTCGCTCCAAATTGGCCAAGAAGGTCGTGGTACCCCGGATCTGTGGCATCTCACGGTAGGCCAACCGTGGGCACTACCAGACCGTCCAGATCTGCTGTCTCAAGGGCCGTTTTTCCATCTGAATTCTGCGGCCCTGAACCTGACTGTGTGGCCATTGAGTCCTGGATCCTAGCGGCCTCAGGTTTATCTCAGGGAGTTGTTGCCACAATGAGACAGGCTAGAAAACCATCCTCAGCTAAGATCTATCACAGGACGTGGAAGATATTCTTGGCGTGGTGCTTGGCTCAAGGGTTTTCTCCCTGGCCATTTGCATTGCCAATTTTTCTTTCCTTCCTGCAGTCTGGGTTGGAAAAAGGTTTGTCCCTTAGCTCGCTTAAGGGTCAAGTCTCCGCGTTATCCGTATTCTTTCAGAAGCGCTTGGCACAGCTTTCTAAAGTACGCACGTTTCTCCAAGGAGTTTGTCATATCGTTCCTCCTTACAGACGGCCATTGGAACCCTGGGATCTGAACAAGGTTCTCCTTGTTCTTCAAAAGCCGCCTTTCGAGCCCTTGAAAGAGGTTCCCCTTTCTCGGCTTTCACAAAAGGTAGTTTTTCTTGTAGCGGTCACATCTCTTCGAAGAGTGTCCGAGCTGGCGGCGTTATCTTGCAAATCTCCCTTCCTGGTGTTTCACCAAGACAAGGTAGTACTGCGTCCAATTCCAGAGTTTTCTCCCAAGGTGGTTTCTTCCTTTCATCTCAATCAGGATATCACTTTGCCATCTTTGTGTCCGCATCCAGTTCACCAATTTGAAAAGGGTTTACATCTGTTGGACCTGGTGAGAGCACTCAGGATTTACATTTCTCGCACGGCGCCTCTACGCCGTTCGGATGCGCTCTTTGTCCTAGTCGCTGGTCAGCATAAGGGATCGCAAGCTTCCAAATCCACCCTGGCGCGGTGGATCAAGGAACCAATTCTTCACGCATACCGTTCTGCTGGGCTTCAGATTCCATCTGGACTGAAGGCCCATTCTACCAGAGCCGTTGGTGCGTCCTGGGCGTTGAGGCATCAGGCTACGGCTCAGCAAGTGTGCCAGGCGGCTACCTGGTCGAGTCTGCACACATTTACCAAACACTATCAAGTGCATACCTACGCTTCGGCAGACGCCAGCCTAGGTAGACGGGTCCTTCAGGCGGCGGTGGCCCACCTGTAGGAAGAGGCTGTATGACAGCCCGTTTCATGTGGTATCTTTTTACCCACCCAGGGACTGCTTTTGGACGTCCCACTGTCTGGGTCTCCCAATTAGGAGCGAAAAAGAAGAAGGGAATTTTGTTTACTTACCGTAAATTCCTTTTCTTCTAGCTCCAATTGGGAGACCCAGCACCCGCCCTATCTGTTTTTAGGGTTTCGTTTTTTCGGGTGCACATGTTGTTCACGTTGTTTCTTAAGTTCTCCGATCTAGTTATCGGATTGAATTTGGTTTTGAAACTGTTATTGGCTTTCCTCCTTCTTGCTTTGGTACTAAAACTGAGGAATCCGTACTCCTACGGGAGGGTGTATAGCCAGAAGGGGAGGGGCCTTACACTTTTAAGTGTAGTTCTTTGTGCGGCCTCCAGAGGCAGTAGCTATACACCCACTGTCTGGGTCTCCCAATTGGAGCTAGAAGAAAAGGAATTTACGGTAAGTAAACAAAATTCCCTTCTTTGCAGACCAATATATTAGTACCTGTTGATTAGATTGTAGATTCAAAGTTCTCAGATTGAAATATCACGATATGTTACAACATGTGAGCGTTTTTGACTGTCTTCAGAAGTTCTGCATTGTAAGTTGTCAGTAAATTGAGGATTGTATTTTTCTTCCATGAACCTGGTTTAGTACCGTAATGGATATTAATGTAAAGTGAGGCTTCTGTGCAGTGGACTGGAGCAATTAATTTATTTCTGGTTACATTGGATCTTATTTTTACTGTACTGTGTTAAATATTTGCTTTTTCTTTATCGTTCCTTATGGGAGACCCAAACCATGGGTGTATAGCTTCTGCCTCCGGAGGACACACAAAGTACTACACTAAAAGTGTAGCTCCTCCCTCCGAGCATATACACTCCCCGGATGACAAATCCAACCAGTTCAATGCTTTGTGTTCAGGAGGTCACACACACACATGCATCCTCTGATTTTTGATTTCAAAGATTTGGAAGAAAAGCGGGTCCAATCTGGACTCCCGGCATGTCCCTTCTCACCCCACTGTGTCGGCGGTGCTGTTAAGGTTGATTTCAGGGCTGGAGCCTTCACATGCCGCGCTCCTTCGCCATCCCTTGGGGCTCTGGTTTGAAGTGGGAGCCATCACGGTTCTCACTGCTTTGCAGGAGACCGGTCTCCATCCGCAGCCCTGTTCAGGATCCTGCCGGACGGAGCGATGACCCCCCAGGGACCTGGCACCTGCGTCTCAAGCTAAGTACTGAGACGTTATTACCACAGAAAGTGGTCTTTATAGGGGTCCCTTGTACTTTATTTGTGGGGGAGAATGTGTTATATGTATGTTTTAACATTTCCAGCCGGTTCTCCAGTTTTCACTGGAGAACCGCGCCGATGGTGCCTGCACGCTGGCCGCATGTTTAAATCTAGGCCCCGGCTTCGCCTGAGGCCTAGTTTCGATTCTATGTCAGTCAGTGCAGTGAGACAGGGTGGCTCCGCCCACCGGCTGCTCAGCACAGGGAAGGGACACTCCTCACTGAGGAAAGATTCCCTCCCCTGTATGCCTCATTTGCCCTCCGTCCTGCTCTCAGAGTAGGCCCCGCCCCCTCTCCTCGCTGTGGACGCCATTTTCTCAGCGTTCTAGGGCACAGAGATCAATGTCTGCAAACACATTGTGACAAATGGGGGCCTGGGACAGAGCCCCCAGTTCTGGGGGATCTGGAGGGCACAGAGATGCCCCTATGTTAAACAGTCTGGCAAGCCACAACCTCCGGTTGTGCAGCTGCTTATACACTCTGTTTATATACTCTGCTGGGGGTTTTTTTCCGAAAAGCCCCCACTTCTGGGGAATCTGGAGCAGAGATGTTATGTTAAACGGTCTGGCAAGCCACAACCTCTGGTTGTGCTGCTGCTTATATACTCTGTTTATATACTCTGCTGGGGGTCTTTCTGGACAGAGCCCCCACTTCTGCAGCATGTCTCATATCAGTGCAGGGCTGCAAGGCTGTTTTTTATTATGCACCGCATGTTGACTCGTACTGTCTGTACCGAGCACATAACCACATTGTGATGCCTGCTCTGACATAGTGGTGCCTCAGCCTGGAGGCTTATCCCCAGTGGTCCCTCCGGCTGCTCCGGCTCCGGGGTAGAATCCCTCTCTCCAGGGGACAGCTGTCCCGGACACTGCTGAGCATGCATCAGCCCCCTTCTCAGGGCGCTTCTGCTGCTACGGCTCGCTCAGCAAAGCTCACAGAGGATTCTTCATCTGGGAGCCCGTCCTCCTAAAATGGAGACGCAGGGTCCCCTTTCCCTCCTCGCCCCGCGGCTCTGGTTCACGAGCTGACTCGCAGGACAAGGAGGACGCCTTACTGGGGGCTCGGACGCTCTCCATGTACCCCATTGATCTGTCCGAAAGTGACGCAGATGCTAATGATTTGATTGCGTCCATTATATTTGTACTGGACCTCAATCCGCCTGTATCAGGGGAGCACCCCTCTTTGGCAGAAAAGCATCAGTATACCTTGCCTAAGAGAACAAGGAGTGTGTTCCTTATCCACTCCAGCATTCAGGTCACTGTGACCAAGCCCAGAGCCTGTCCTAACAGACGCTTCCCAGAGCGTGGTTCTGATGACTGTTTCCCCCTTCCACCAGTGGTGGTCAAGGAGTGGGCTCATTCACCAAGGGTGGACCCTCCGGTGTCTAGACTTTCAGCCCGGACAGTTGTATCAGTGGCTGACGGCACCTCTCTGAGGATCCCACTGTCCGCCAGGTTGTCCTTCTGGCCAAATCTATATATGAGGCGGCAGGGGCCTCGTTCTCCCCATCTTTTGCAGCAGTGCGGGCTCTCAAAGCCATCTCTGCTTCTCGGGAGGAGATGCATTCCCTCACCAGGGACTCTATGCCCGAAATGGTTGCCTTAACTTCCCAGGCTTCAGTCTTTTCATCCTATAGCTGGAGACTGTCACCGCACTGCGGTGGCCTCGGCTACTTCCCTCGCTATCCGCAGGTTCCTGTGGCTTCGAGAGTGGAAGGCAGATGCTTCTTAAGAAGTTCCTTGCTGGACTCCCTTTTGCTGGGACCAGTCTATTCGGTGAACAACTGGATGAAATTATTAAGGAAGCTTTTGGCAGGAAGAGTACTTCCATGCCACAACCCAGGAAACCTTCCAGGGCAGGAACCAGACGAGGTTTCGTTCCTTTCGTTTCCTCTAACTGGTCGTCCTCTAAGCCCTCGGCCTCGTCCACTAACTCAGCCAAGGTCCGTAAACCAACTGGCGCATGAAGCCGCGTCCTAAGTCGGCAGGAGCTGCTGCCACCAAGGCAGCCTCCCCTTGATTATCTGGCCGCGCCAGTAACGTCCTTGGTCGGTGGCAGGCTCTCCCTCTTGGGCGACGTGTGGTTTCAACACGTCTTCGATCAGTGGGTGTGGGTTACCATCTCCCACGGCTACAAAATAGAATTCTATTCAGCCGCCAAACAGATTTTTTCTGACAACTCCCCCCTGCTCCAAGACCACCGCCTTCTCACAGGCCGTGGCATTCTTGCAGGCCAATGGAGTAATTGTACCAGTTCCCGACTGGGAACGGTTCTGAGATTTCTACTCAAATCTCTTCCTAGTCCCCGAAAAGGACGGTGCTTTCCGACCTGGATCTCAAGCTTCTCAACAAGCATGTTCAGGTGCGGCAATTTTGCATGGAATCTCTGCGATCAGTCAATGACCCAAGGAGATTTCTTAGCATCCATCGACATCAGAGATGTCTCTCTGCATGTGCCATTCGCAGTTTCACACCAGCGTTGGCTACGTTTTGTAATCGGAGAGGAACATTTCCAATTCGTGGCTCTCCCCTTTGGGTTAGCCACGGCCCCTCGTGTATTCACCAGTTGCGGTTCTGCTCCTCCAGGGGTTGGTAGTGATTCCTTACCTGGACGCCCTTCTAGTCAGGGCTTCATCCAGTGCAGACTGTCAGCGGAGTGTCTCGCTCACTCTCGCCACGCTTGCAAGTCCACTCTGACCCCGACCCAGGAACTTGCGTACCTAGGGATGCAATGCGAGACTCTGCTGGCACTTGTGAAGCTGCCCTTAGTCAAACAGCAGTCCCTTCATCTGGCGGTTCGCTCTCTGCTGAGGCTCCGCCGTCATTCCATCAGGCACCTCATGCAGGTGCTGGGTCAGATGGTGGCGTCAATAGAAGCGGTTCCCTTTGCCAGTTCCATCTGCGTCCCCTGCAGCTGGACATTTTCCACTGTTGGGATAAGGGACTTCTTCCTTGCACAGGCTGGTGGCTCTGTCGCCACAGACCAGGAGCTCTCTTTAAGAGGTTGCTTCGGTCCCTCTCTCTGTACCAGGGACGCTCCTTTCTGGCCCCGTCATGGGTGATTCTCACCACGGATGCCAGTCTATCCGGCTGGGGAGCAGTGTTTCTCCACCACCGAGCACAGGGCACTTGGACTCCGTCCGAATCAGCCCTCTCGATCAATGTGCTGGAAATCAGGGCTGTAGTCCTAGGTCTCGCAGCCGCCTAGCAATGTTGGAAGTTCAACATATCCTTCAGTGGACGGAGGACTCCAAGTCCACCATATCCGCAGTCCACATCCCAGGCGCAGAGAACTGGGAGGTAGATTATCTCAGCCGTCAAACCGTGGACAGCGGCGAGTGAGCCCTGCATCCGGCAGTGTTCCGGTCAATTTAGCAGGCAGGGCACTCCGGGAGTGGATCTAATGGCATCCCGGCACAACAACAAGGTCCCGGTTTACGTGGCTCGCTCCCACGATCCTCAGGCCTTGGCAGCGGACGCGCTGGTTCCAGATTGGTCCCAGTTCCGTCTGGACTACGTGTTTCCCCCTCTAGCTCTCTTGCCCAGAGTCCTGCGCAAGATCAAAATGGAGGGCCGTCGGGTCGTACTCATCGCCCCAGGCCCAGGCGAGCTTGGTTCCCAGACCTGCTCCGTCTGTTCGTAGAGGTGCTGTGGCATCTCCCGGACCGGCCAGACGTTCTCTCAGAGGGTCCGTTTTCCACAACAATTCTGCGGCTCTCAGATTGACGGCGTGGCTCTTGAGCCCTGAATCCTTACGGCTTCAGGCATTCCTTCCGAGGTCATCTTCACTATGACTCAGGCTCGGAAGTCTTCCTCGGCCAGGTTTTACCTCAGGACTTGGAGAATTTTCCTGTCCTGGTGTCGTTCTTTCGGCCATGCTCCTTGGCCGTTTTTTCCTTGCCGACCATCCTGTCCTTTCTACAGTCCGGCCTGCAGCTAGGTCTGTCCCTCATTCCCTCAAGGGACAGGTCTCGGCTCTGTCAGCGGCGTATCGCCCGACTGGCCCAGGTGCGCACCTTCATGCAGGGCGCATCTCTCATCATTCCGCCTTACCGGCGGTCTCTGGATCCCTGAGACCTTTCTTTGGTCCTCATGGCCTTACAGAAACCCCCCTTTGAGCCTCTTAGGGAGGTTTCGTTGTTTAGTCTTTCACAGAAAGTGGTTTTTCTGGTGGCCATAATTTCTCTCAGGAGAGTCTCTTATTTGACTGTGCTCTCTACGGAGTCACCCTTTTTGGTTTTTTTCACCAAGACAAGGTGGTTCTCCATCCAACTCCGGGCCTTCTCCCTAAGGTGGTGTCTCCGTTCCACCTTAACCAGGACATTTCATTGTCTTCCCCTTGTTCGGCCCCTGTGCATCGCTTTGAGAAAGCGTTGCATGCTTTACATTTGGTGCGGACGCTCCGGATCTATGTGTCACGCACCGCTATTTTTTTAGGCGGTGCACCTCTCTTTTTGTGCTGACCACAGGTCAGCGCAAGGGTCTCTCGGCTTCTAAACCGACCCTAGCTCATTGGATTAGGTCGGCCATATCCGATGCCTACCTATGTTCTCAGATGCCTCCCCCGCCAGGGATTAAGGCGCACTCGACCAGAGCTGTCGGTGCCTCTTGGGCTACGGCTCAGCAGGTCTGTCAGGCTGCCACTTGGTCTAGTCTGCACACCCTTTCGAAGCACTACTAAGTGCATGCTCATGCTTCGGCAGATGCGAGCTTGGGCAGACGCATCCTTCGGACGGCTGTCGCCCATTTGTGAAGTTAGGTTTCGCCTACTTCTCAGTTTCTGTTTATTCCCACCCATGGACTGCTTTGAGACGTCCCATGGTTTGGGTCTCCCATAAGGAACGATAAAGAAAAAGAGAATTTTGTTTACTTACCGTAAATTCTTTTTCTTATAGTTCCGACATGGGAGACCCAGCACCCTCCCTGTTGCCTGTTGGCAGCTTTCTTGTTCCGTGTGTTTTCACCGGCTGCTGTTGTAGACAGAAGTTCCGGTTATTCCGGGTTTTACTCTATCTCTACTTATGGGTGGATGTCCTCCTTCAGCTTTGGCACTAAACTGGTTGGATTTGTCATCCGGGGAGTGTATATGCTCGGAGGGAGGAGCTACACTTTTAGTGTAGTACTTTGTGTGTCCTCCGGAGGCAGAAGCTATACACCCATGGTTTGGGTCTCCCATGTCGGAACTATAAGAAAAAGAATTTACGGTAAGTAAACAAAATTCTCTTTTTTTATTAAAAATAAAAACAACAAACAAAATTTCTACAGGAAATCTGTCACCAGGTTTTCACTATCCCATTTGAGAGCAACATGATGTAGGGGAAGAGACCCTGATTCCACAATATGTCATTTATTGGGCTGTTTGTATTTTAATGGTACTGGTTTTTTCTGTGCTGCAGATCCACCAGTTCTGACTGTAGAACCCTATATAATCCCAACCATATCAATAACTGACAAATTCTTTTGTATGCTCTGCATAGGCAGAAAGCTACCAATCATGGATGGGGGCGTGGTTATATACAGTTAAGACATATGGGGAACTACATTACAACAGGTTTACTAGTCATCTAATGATAGTCTCTAGCTGACATAACAGTGACTTTATCAAAACTACAGCAAGTTTCCCCAGTAAGAGATCCATCACTGGAATTAAGGTCTTTACATCATGCTGCTTTCAGATAAGCTGGCAAAATACCTGATGTCTAATTCTTGAAGGATATTGACTTAATTTGGGTGGGAAAGTTGTATATTTGTCCTCTTCATTTCGAGTCTTACAAAAAAAAACTCACATCATGAAACCTTTGTATATCAGGCTTAGTGCAGACTTCTTGTTTATCACAAAGGTTTAAAGGGAACCGGTCATCTGTTTCCCCTATATAACCTACAGCCATATCCTTTAGAGGACCAACCACCAGGATTTTTTTTATATAAACTAAAGGGAGTGCCATACTGTGGCACTAAGATGCTTAGATATTCAGAAGAGCAGGACACGTTTATCTACGGGTTGCGGAGTGCTGATCAAGACGACTTAAAGAGAGCAATCACCAGGATTTTTTTTATATGAAGTAAAGGCAGTGTCATAATGGCACTTGGATGCTGATTGCAGGCATACCTGTTGTAGAAAGATCCGATGCTTGGTTGCAGAAATATCTTTAAACAAAGTTGCAGAAACGCACTGCAGTTTGATTGATGTGTGCACTGGGGGCGGGTCTTTGTGGGTCAAGCCTTCAGAGTTTATTCCTCCTCCGGTGTCTTCCTTGCATGACCCTTTCTCTTTATTTGAATATCGCATTGCCGATACTGTAGTTGGTGGCACATGCGCGTTGCCACAGTAATTCTGTCTTCATTAAAATGGCGCTGGAGTCCGCACATGCGCCAACTGTAATCTCAGGCGACATTTTATTGAAAACACTGCGGTGAAGTCTACGAGAGGCATCGGCGCGTGCACAGATTTATTTATTTGTTTCCACATCTGCGCACGTGCCCCTGCTGCTGATAGTCTTCACCGCAGTGTCTTCAACAAAATGCCACCAGAGACCACGGTACACACATGTGCAGATGCCATTTTAATGGAGACCTGAGTACTGTGGCAATGCGCACGCACCGCCAACAACAGCAATGGCTAACCAAATAAAGGAAAGGGGGCAAGCCAGGAGGACACCAGAGAAGGAATAAACGTGAGGACCCGACTCACAGAAGCCCAGCCCCGTTGCACACGTCAATCAAAGTGCAGTGCATTTCTGTAACTTTTATTAAAGATATTTTTGCAACCAAGCATCACATCTTTCTACAACAGGTTTGCTGGCATTCAGCATCCAAGTCCCTGATGGCACTGCTTTTACCTAATATAGAAAAATCCTGGTGATTGGTTCTCTTTACGACATCTTGATCAGCACTCCGCAACCCATTTATAAGTGTCCTGCTTTTCTGATTCAGAAAATACAATGTATAATGCTTCTGCGTTATATAGTACTCGGTGCGGTTTGGTCTGGTGGGTGTCGCTGGTCTGTACTCTGCACCCCCTCTACTGGCCCTCCTGCCATGATTCATTGGAGCTGATGTCTCATAAGTCATGCAGCGTCTGTTCACCTCTTGCACATGCACAGAAGAAAACAAGAGGTGTGCTTGAGCAGTAGACTCTGTGCATAACATCAGCCACATCAATCAAGGCAGGAGAACAGCCGATTGTGAGGACTAAGGAGGTGCTGAGAAGAGACTAGCAACACCCATCTGACTGGACAGTCTATGCGGCGCGGCAGGATTATAAAAGGTATTTTCTTAGATCTGCAGGGGTAATCTGCACTTAAAATCAGGTTATGGGACTTTCCGTTCAAGACGACTTAAAACGCATCAATCACCAGGATCTTCCTATATAACCTAAAGCTAGTGCTATACTGGCACTATCATGCTGATTCTATACATACCTTTAGTTGTCAGCTTGGATGTATAGGATTTGAAACACAGGCAAATAAAGTTTGTAATCTGAGCAGTTTTTTTGAATGACCGCAACTGCCGATCAGCTGATAGCAGGGGTGGGTATTCATAGTGATTCCCATCGCCCACCTATCCATCCCCCCCCCTGTTATTTATGCTAAATTCTATTATAGAATACAGTGATACCTCGGTTTTCATTGATAATCCGTCTGAATACAGTCTATGAAATCTGAAACCAATGAAAACCGAAGCAATTATTTCCATAGGAATCAGTGTAAATCCAATTTATTTTAGACACTCAAAAATACGTACAAAAAAACCCCCACATTTTATAGAGAATAAAGATGGTGTGTAATGCTAAAAACAATAAGAAATGAATTTAAAATTAATATAAAATACTAATGTAAAGAATAAATATATTTTATCTTACATTTGTTACATACATTTTGAAACTGTGGAGTGGGGTGATACATAATGCCACACAGAGCGGGAGAATGCATGGATTACCCTGTGTTGTCGCAAAATTAGCAGCGTAGTAATGTGGGCATGCAGACAAAAACCAATGAAATCTGAGGCAACCAACAAAAACCAAAGCAAATTTTTAGTGCAAAAAATCACTGAAAACCGAAACCAACGAAAACCAAGGTACCACTGTAGTTTTACTATCTGACTAGAATGACCCGTGCTGATGTCATACCCATGTGACCAGAAGGGGTGGGCCTCAGCCACCAGAAAACTAATGATGCTTCCTGCTATCAGCTATGTTGGCTGAGGCCCCGCCCCTTCTGGTCACATGGGTGGGACATCAGCACTGGTCCTTCCAGTCAGATAGTAAAACTATTCTGTAATAAAATTAGCATAAATAACAGAAGGAGGACGGACGGGAATCACTACAAATACCCACCCCAGCTATCAGCTGATCGGCAGCAGCTGTCATTCAAAAAGCTGCTTATTTTACAAACTTTACTTGCTTGTGTTTCAAAACCTATACATCCTAGCTGACCACTAAAGGTATGTATAGAATCAGCATGATAGCGCCAGTACAGCACTCGATTTAGGTTATATAGGAAAATTCTAGTGATTCGTGCACTTTAAATTTGGTGATTTATATTTTATATAAGAAAAACGTGGCAACAGGTTCCCTTTAAAGGTAGAAGCTAAAATAAACTCCACGGTCTTGGGGACTTGAAAATTCATTAGCATTGATTTTTTTTTTTTCTGCAATGTAATTACGTTTTCTTGTGCGGTATGCCATACACATTTTTCTAAATGTAATTATGGCGACTTGTGCAGTGTGCCATGGGAAGTCGGGAAAGTAATTGTACGGGGAGGCAGCACTGTGCGTAATGGCTGGCTTTAGATTGAAAGCTATAATAATACCATCTACAATTCAGTTCACACTGTGCAGATTTGTTGCTTGAATTTCTACAACTGAGAATCCGTTCTACAAATCTGAATGGCACGTGCACATGGATTTGTGCAAGGCCTATTCTAGTGAATGGGACGGTCGCGGTCCTTTCTGCTATAATCTACTTCTTATGCCGGGAGGGGAATATGCTGTTGTATGAATTAATCTATTATTGAAGGCTCTAGATCTTCTAGTATTGTTTTTTCCGGGGCACCCTGGATTGTCCAGTCCTACCTCTCATACAGGACATATAATTGGTAGCCTGCTTTCTTGCTGGCTCTCCGCCTGGCGATGTGAATGAAGCGACTTGTGCTGGCGGATTCCCACTGCTCACATCTGTTACCCGTTGACCCCGTGCTTCCTGCTGTACATTGCTTTGTTTCAACCACTGACACTTCCTGTCTTCCACTCCTTTATGTAAGAATGTGAACCCTTTCCAAGACGCTGAATTTTTCTGTTGAGCGATGTCAAATACTTTTGTGTCAAAAAGAGAGCACTTTTGTATGAGTCGTACCTTTTTAATGGCTCTCCAGAAATATTTACTTGCAAGCTTTCTGAGCCCAGGGGCCTCCACATCAGGCAGGCTTGCATATGAAGGACTGAGTGAAGAGCATAACATTTATCAGCCGGTATCAGATGATGTACGTAGGGTGATTTATATTCATGAAAACCAAATTACGCTTGTAAAATAAAAATTTTTTGGACTAAAATATTTAACACCAAATAGATATTTCTCAATAAGACTCTCTTCACATCTGCCTTGGTTATTCGCTTTTTTCTGCGAATAATGAAAATAACATATGTGCCGTACGCTTGACATGAGTATTACCAATGATGCCCAATAGAACTTACTGACTGTAATTAGAACCGTCATATTTCTGTGATCATTAGCCGTACACACTATTCTATATTGTATTTCTGATCTCTGTGCCAATAATTTCTGTGCACTCTGGAAAACCACAGGCGCTTACAGCAACGATCTATATTATACATTAAGCCTGTCACAACCCCAAAGGCTGTTAACCTGCAGATATAGGGTAAGTCTGAAAGTTAATAGCGTTTCAAAGCTGCCTGGCCACTGCACTGAAAGCCCGGCTACCAAGAGTAGATGAACCTTGTTCCCTCCAGATTTAAGTCATAAAGGCTTTGCCGGCGTGGATACAGTCACTACTCAGTGCATAGTGAGTGGCGGCTGTAACCACATCCCCGGACTGACTGACAGCCGGCTCTGAACTGATGCTGTCAGTCAATGCCAGGGCGTGTTTACAGTGCTGCGCGGCCACTATACTGAAAACACAGCTCCTGGGAGAAAAGAAACTTTATTCCTCCTCCACAGAGACACCAACTTTTAGTCATAGAGGTGTACCCGTCACTGTACTCACTGAACGGTGACGGGTACAGTACACAGCGACAGTCACCTTTCAGTACATAGTGAGTGACAGCTGTAAGTACGGCCTGGCACTTTGAACCACTTGCTCTGAACAGTTGCATTGCCCATCACCAGTCTCAAGCTCCCTTTTTATGATTGGGCAGCCCCATTCTGGTGATTTTTCTTAGTATAAGTTATTGTCAAAAGTGCATAGAATATTCCCTAATGCCCCGTGAAAGGCCAGATTACCAAAAGTCGGGCTGGAGCTTCCAGGTTGTGATATACCCGCATGCGGAGGGGGATACCACTTTCCCTTTCGCAATAAAAAAGCAAGAGCTCAGCACTGCTGTGTATTTGAGTGACTGAACATTAACCACTCCTATGATGCTACTGTTCGGCCACCCCTTAGTAAATGATGCGGCATTGCTGAGAGGGTGCAAGGCTGAGATCTTTGACTGTTAGGGAAGCCAGAGAATGTTAGCGGATCTCTTTCTGCATCCCGGGATCCCACAACTGGATATGAGCGATTCTTTTGGAGGTTTGGTTTGCCATGCACATTCAAATTTTTTAAAAAGTTCGGTTTTTGACCCCGAATTGATCCGTACCTTAATGGAAGTCAGTAATTGGGCATTTTGTGACTCCACCAACATGCTGTCAGCATAAGCAGAACACTTTCTGGGAGGGTAAGTGGGGTTTTTCAATAAGGCCACACGGCGAGAAAAATCGGTGCGAATGGAGTGCGATAAAACATCGCATTCCCCTTGGACCAATTTTAGCCTGTGTGACAGCGCACATAAGCGATTATTTTCTCAGCCCTAATCGGACCGAGAAAACAATCGCAGCATGCTGCGATTGTAATGCGAGACTCTTTTCTCTTGCACCCGTTCAAGTGAATGGGGCGAGAGAAAAATCGCACTGCACTCGCAGTACACCGGTGTACCGCTAGTGCAGTGTGAGAATAGCAATAGCCGGCTACGGAGGAGAGAGGGAGAGAAATCCCTCCCTCCCCTCCGCAGCGCTGGCCCGCATCGCCGGCCCGCCCCCCGCAGCTGAGGTCCGCTCGCAGGGTCGGACCTCAGACGCAGGCACACTCGCATGGCACTTGGCTCCTGCTGTGCTGCCAGCGTGAGCAGAGTCTCATGCGAGCATCGCAGTAGTGCCCTGTGTGGCCCCAGCCTTATTAATTTTTTTATTTGTGTGTGTACACTGCATCTGATCACGCTAATTTTACCCCAAATGTGAGCCTTTCAAACACCGCAAGCAGCTCGCATAGGGCTGAGCACCACTCATATCCAAGCTTAGCGTTGCACTCGTAACTCACTTGAACTTCGAACCCGAACTTTTTTTTTTTTCTTTTGAAAGTCTGTTTCTGAACCTGAACTGAACATCGAACCTCAGGTTCGCGGGCCGCAACTCAGAGGTTCAGGCCAAACATCTGCTACAAAGTCTTGCCTTTCGAAGGTTATTAAGGAATGTTCTATGCACTTCTGTCAAAAACTTGTATTTAGAAAAATCGCCAGTCTGGGGCTGCCCCACTGATTGAATAAATAAAAAGGGCAACCCCAGATTTTTTATGGGAACACTTCCCACAAACCGTAAAATATAGAGTAAAGTGACTGCTAGTTGTTAACTTCAACGGGACCTGCCAACTATCTAACATGTATCTGTGCCTTCTGACACAAGGATTAGGCAGGTGGGATTTCAGTGCTGGATCCTTGCTTTTATTCAGGTAATAATCATATTAAGATCTCTAATATTGAGGAATTTGCTAATACTTTAATCATAGCACTATATATACCCCCTCTACCAGTTTACCACTCCATATATATGAGTATTTAATTGTCATGCCAGTATATCCACCTCAGTCTCTCCATTTGTAATCAATTGTTATTTTATGCCATGATATTTAATTAATAAAAGTAATCTATTTTATATGGACTTGCATCTCCAGTTTTCAGTTGTAGGATATATAGAATGTGTGTGTGTTTTGGAGTGGTCTACCCCTCTGTTAGTGATCATGGTATGGCCCATGATAAGTAAAATTTCTGATATTACGGTTGTTCAGTGTATCTTGACTATTCTCTTATGTTGTAGGCTGAGCAATCTGCAGTAACTGCTGAATTTGAAAGCTACAAAGTCCGTGTCCATAATGTGTTAAAGCAACAGAAGAATAAATCTGCATCCCAAGCTGAACAAGAAGTCTTCCAAAAAGAGAGGTAACCTCAAGTCATAACTTTTAAAACCAATATCATTTTACATTTTAAAGCGTAAATCCAAAACTAAGATTTTAGATATTTGCTGAATTAGAGAAAATGGTTTATAATCTTTCCATTCGGCCATGCCAACGAACGGAAGCTCCAAATCAATGGAAAGGTTACCAGAAAGTGGAACTCTGCTGGGTATATAAAACTACAAAAAAGTGGCCAAATTTTATAGCCTCTGTTGTTCCTGAACACCACATCAGATATTCCATGACTGCAGTTGGAGAGAATTCCTGATCCTTAAAGGACTATTTTCAAGTTTGAAAGTCCTTCTCTATACACGGGATAGGTGATAACTTCCCAATCATTGAGGGTCTGAGTGCTGGGACCCCCATCAATCCCAAGAACTGGGCTCCAAAGAGCCCCATTTAAATAAAGTGTTGTTTGACCTGCTGCTCCATTCAGTCTCTATGGGATCGCTGGAGATGGCTGAGCCCTTTGCTTGGCTGGTCTTTGGCACTACTCTAATAATGAATGGAGCTGCAAGTGTGACTGATCACTCTCTCTCTCTCACACACACACACACACACACACACACACACACACACACACACACACACACACACACACACACACACACACACACACACACGTGGCTCTTTGGAGCTCTGGTTCTTGATATCTCAGGGGTCTTAGCAGGCGAATCCCCCAGCGATTGGGAAATTATATCCTAAATTGTGGTGAATACCCTTTTAAGGAAGCTTCCAATAGGAATGACTCCCCTATGTGCCTTATAAAATTTAAAGGGAATATGGCAGCAGGGTTTTGCTATATAACCTGATATCAGCATAACAAAGAGCGAGGAAGCCTGATTCCAAGGATGTATTACTCATTGGGCTGATAGGTGTAGTTTTGATAGAATCCCTGCTTTGTATGGTGTTAATGTAGACTTCTGGGCTGTGTATAACCCGCCCACACCACTGACTGGCAGATTCCTGTGTACACTGCATGGTGAGCAAGCTGCCAATCAGTGGTGGGGGCGGGGTTACACAGGTTAGCCTGACTGCCTGTCATGTCAGCTGTAATCAGGCCGTGGCAATCTCCTGCTTATAGCCTTGAAACTACAACACACAGCCTAATAGTAACACCTTGTTGGAATCAGGGTCTCATGCCCTGTATTTTGCTGCTTTCAACTTAAGGCTATGTGCGCACGTTGCGTAAATACATGCAGTTACGCTGCGCTTTGTAGCGCAGCGTAACTGCATGCGTCCTGCGTCCCCTGCACAGTCTATGGAGATTGTGCAGGGGCCATGCGCACGTGGCGTTTTAGAGCGCAGCGCTTCGGCTACTGCCGAAGCGCTGCGTAAAAAGAAGTGACATGTCACTTCTTCCGTGCGCTTTGCTGGCAGCTCCTGCTCTGTCTATGGGAGGAGCTGCAGGCAGAGCGCATGGAATCTGCTTCACTACGGACATTTCTGCAGCGATTTAAAGCGCACATGTGCTCTTCAGATCGCTGCAGAAATTTCTGCAGTGACTGTACGCAACGTGCGCCCATAGCCTTAGTGGAAAAATCTGCTGATAGCTTCCATTCAAGGATATCAAACAAAAATTACTTTTACAAAAAAAAGTTAACTGCTACTTATGAAGCAAAGCCGTATGTTAATATGACTTTTATTACTAGAATTAGGACCAGTCACACATTTTAACCCCTTACTCGCTTTTCTTCAGGGAACACTTGCAGGCAATGCTGGATCAAGTGAAGACCAAGCTCCTAGAAGCCCAGCACAGCTTACAGATGAGCACAGCGGAGCTGCAGTCCCTGCAGACAGAACATGACATGCTGCTGGAGAGACATAATAAGATGCTGCAGGAGACTGTAACAAAGGAGGCCGAGCTGAGGGAAAAGTGAGTCATTCTTATACAAGGACTGGAGCTGGACAGTTACTGCAGTCACTTGTGATTAATTCTTTTCCATTAGCCTTCATAATTCTCTCTAAATATTTCTCCAGAAATGAGGAGGGAAGTGTGAGGGCATATTCACACATCAGGATTTGTCATCTGTTCGCTGAAAAAAAAATTTATAGGGATCTTTATGTCCATTTCACTCTGTGTCCTAGCCTGACGTGTCTGTGTATCAGAATCGGCTATTTAAGTCTATGGGATCTATTACCAATGGATAAGAAATGGAAGCCATCTCGTTTCAGTAACAACTGATGAAAGACCAAACTGAGGTTCCAGACCTTATCAGTTTTTTCTGTCAGTTGGATGAGGGTCTATTTCAGACCCATCTCAGATGTTAAATTTTTTTTTCTACCTTTTTCAGAGTTCTCTGGGTATCAGGGTGTAAATGCGCACTTTGTTTGACCCACATTGTACAGTCTGTATCTGCAGCCTGAATCCCCTCATGCCGTTTGGCCAAACCTAGGTACGTTGCTGAGGTTTGGGGCAGTGGTCCATACGCCAATATACTTTTGCCCGTTCACCCCACATATCTTTCATGTGCATGGAGCAGAAGGCGGTGCTGTCTTCGGGACATGCGGCTATAACCCTCTCCTATTTTCCCTCCCAATCTTCACCCCTTCTCTCTCTTTCCTCACGCCATTTCCTGTGTGTTGGCTATGGAGGGAGGGGGATCATGTGGTAAGGCCCTGGGTAGCTGCTGTGGCTGCAGCATGGTCAGGGGATCTCTGAGGGGAGTCACACGGTGGCATAGGCTTATATTGCGGCATTCACAGGCTTCGCTCCCCTTCAGGTCGGCGGCTTTTAAGTTCCAGTACTGTGGCGCGGTTCTTGGCAGTTTGTCTGTATGTTCGCGCTCGTCCAATTGGCGCATTGTCCGGTTGCAGCACCCTTTGCCCTACCACTTCCGTGTCCTCTATTTTCAGCGGCACCATTTTTCTGCAAACTTGTTCATTGGGTTTCATTGCGTTGCTGCTGTGAAGTCTCCCCCTCTACACCAGCGAGGAATCGGGGTCTGAGAGGACTGTTTCTACTTGGTGGCTGATACAGATGCTCCCCAACAACATCCATTCACTGCTTTCCTGCTGCCTCTGTCTCTAAGATGTTTAAGTCTAGAGAGGACCGTGCTTGCCCTGAGGGACAGCCTTCAGTAGTCACTTATTAAGCATGTTCTGTTTGTCGTAATCTGTCTTCTTCAGGTCAATCTACACCATATTTTGCTGCCTGTACTCCTCGCTTGCAGATGGCTGCTCTGGGTACCGCAATGATGTTAGAAGAGAGTATGTCTCCCCCTATCTGGGTTTGAAATCTCACCTAGTCTGTTACTGAACTAACCAGGGCATTGAAGACCTTGGTTGGTGCTGTGGATTGTCTTCATGTGACTTCTTCCACATAGTGAGCTCTTGTAGAGAGTCAAACCCTCCTGTGACTGCTTATCAAATTTGCAGGCCTCAGCTGAATTCTAAATGCCTTTGAGCATCTTCTGTTTCTAGATCTCCATCACTGGAAGGGCGTCCTGCGGCCTTTCCATCTCCACAGGTGCTACATTCTCCAGAGTGCTCTGTCTCTATCCCTTATCTCTAGCGCAGAATGGGTGCTAGACTTTTATAAGATGGGAAGGTTTAAGGTGGTGTCACACACAGCGACTGCAACAACGATGTTGCTGCTAAGTCACCATTTTTTGTGACGTAGCAGCGACGTCCCGTCGCTGTCGCTGTGTGTGACGCCCAGCAACGAGCTGGCCCCTGCTGTGAGGTCGCCGCTCGTTGCTGAATGTCTTGCTTCATTTTTTGCTCGTCGCTCTCCCGCTGTGAAGCACACATCGCTGTGTGTGACAGCGAGAGAGCGACAAACTGAAGCAAGCAGGGAGCACGGAGACTGCTTCTGGCAGCCTGCGGTAAGCTGTAACCAAGGTAAATATCGGGTAACCAAGGGAAGCCCTTTCCTTGGATACCCGATATTTACCTTAGTTACTAGTGTCCGCCACTCTCACGCCTGCCAGGGCCGGCTCCCTGCTCCCTGCATCCGTAGCTGGAGTACACATCGGGTAATTAACCCGATGTGTACTCTGGCTAGGAGAGCAGGGAACAGGGAGCCGGCAGCGTGAGAGCAGCGGACGCTAGTAACTAAGGTAAATATCGGGTAACCAAGAGAAGTGCTTTCCTTGGTTACCCGATATTTATCTTAGTTACCAAGCGATTCCACCGTCGCTGCTGGCTGGGGGCTGGTCGCTGGTGAGATCTGCCTGTTTGGTGTCACACATAGCGACGCAGCAGCGATCACGACCAACGATCTGACCTTATCAGGATCGCTGCTGCATCGTTACATGGTCGCTGGTGAGCTGTCAAACAGGCAGATCTCACCAGTGACCAGCCCCCAGCGACACGTGGAAGCGTAACTAAGGTAAATATCGGGTAACCAAGGAAAGCACTTCTCTTGGTTACCCGATATTTACCTTAGTTACTAGCGTCCGCCGCTCTCACGCTCCCTGTTCCCTGCACTCCTAGCCAGAGTACACATCGGGTTAATTACCCAATGTGTACTCCAGCTACGTGTGCAGGGAGCCGGCACTGGCAGCATGAGAGCGGCGGACGCTAGTAACTAAGGTAAATATCGGGTAACCAAGGAAAGGGCTTCTTGGTTACCCAATGTTTACCGTGGTTACAGCTTACCGCAGGCTGCCAGACGCTGGCTCCCCTGCTCCCTGCTCGCTTCAGTTCGTCGCTCTCTCGCTGTCACACACAGCGATGTGTGCTTCACAGCGGGAGAGCGACGAGCAAAAAATGAAGCAGGACATTCAGCAACGACCGGCGACCTCACAGCAGGGACCAGGTCATTGCTGAATGTCACACACAGCGACAGTGACGGGATGGCGCTGCTACGTCACAGAAAATGGTGACTTAGCAGCGACGTCGTTGTCGTCGTCGCTATGTGTGACACCACCTTAAGGCCCAGTCACACACAACGACTTACCAGTGATCCCGACAATGATACGACCTGATAAGGATCGCTGGTAAGTTACTGGGAGGTCGCTGGTGAGATGCCACACAGACCTTAACAAAAAATCAGCAACATGTATAACAATCTCGGCGGGCGTTGGGACCATGTTAGGAGGTCATTGGTAGGCATCAAACACAGCGATGCATCCTGCCCAGCAGGACATCGCCTTTGAAGAAAATGGACCGGACCATTCGGCAACGACTAGCGATCTCACAGCAGGGGCCTGATCGCTGGTAGGTGTCACACATAACGAGATCGCTGGCGAAATCGTTGCTGCGTCACAGAAACTGTGACTCAGCAACGATCTCGTTAGCGATCTCGTCATGTATGACAGGGCCTTTAGACTTCTCCCCTCTACCTAATGAAGCAGGTTTCTTCAGAAGAGGCAAACAGGTGCTGAAATCCATTGCGGACCATGAGAAGTTTAAAGAAGTATTACATAAAGCCTGGGAGAAACCGGACAAACTTTTCCAAAACCGTAGTCATATGAAGGTATTCTATACTTTCCCAGTTGAATTAGTGGTATCTTGGTCCACTCCATTAGTGGTTGACACTCCTGTATCTCACCACTACCTTGCCCCTTGGTGAGGTGGCTGCATGGAAGAATCCTACAGACAGACTTATTGAGTCTGTGGCTAGGTCTGCCTTTGAGGTGGCAGGCCTTACCTTTTGTCCGTCTTTTGCCGCCACTTGGGTTGCTAATGGGCTAGGCACCTACGTAGTAGCCTTTTAGCTGATTCACAGGAGGTAGCATTGGCTGAAATAGCAGACCAGATTGTACAAGTAGCTAACTATTTATGTTCTGCGTCTCTTGTATGCGGCTGACTGCTCCACTCAGACTGCAAGCTTCTACCCCTCGTATAATGATATAAAATCCCACAATGATCACAGAAATAACTTGAATCTGACAAAAGTAATAAGTTAAACATTTATGAAAATGAACAAATGAAAGTCAGACATAGGTTTTCAACCATGTGTCCACTGAATTTTTTTGAAAATAAAACTCATGAAATAGGACAAATAATGGTACCCCTGAAAATAATGTGTCAAAAGACATGTTAAATCAAGGTGTGTTCACTAATTAGCATCACAGGTGTCTACAATCTTGGAATCAGTCAGTGGGCCTGTGTATAGGGATACAGATACTTACTGTGCTATTTAGTGACATAGTGTGTACCACACTCAACATGGACCAGAGGAAGTGAAGGAAAGAGTTGTCTCAGCAGATTAGAAAGAAAATTATAGACAAGCATGTTAAAGGTAAAGGATATAAGACCATCTCCAAGCAGCTTGATGTTCCTGTGACTACAGTTGCACATATTATTCAGAAACTTTTACCTGGTGTGTGGTCGCCTTCTTTTCTCAAGAGGCATGGTTGGGGGCGGTCAGCGATCTTTGGGTCAAAGAAGTCGTTTCCTCAGGTTTACAGAATAGAGTTATCTTCCATTCTGGAAGACTGATTTTTTTTTTAATTTTTTTTTTCTCTTCCATCCCCTAGCTTCTCCCAGCGTAAGATCCGGTTTCGATCAGGCTATCTCTTCCCTGCTTCACGCTGGGGTGATCGTAGGGTTTGCCCCTTTAGAAAGGTTGAAGTGTTTCCATTCAAATCTTTTAGTTATCCCCACGAAGGGTCGTGTAGCCCTTTCTGGATCTAAGGTGTTTGAAGAGATGAGTGCAAGTGAAACACTTCTAAATGGAGTCACCCCGCTCCATCATTGCATCCATGGAAACCGGCGAGTTCCAGTTATCAATAGATATTCCGGACGCTTACCTGTGTGTGCCGATATTTCTGTCTCAACGGCATTATGTATAGTTCCCTATTATTCTGGACCATTATGCGTTCACTGCCCTACCTTTCTGGCTAGCTTTTGCATCAGAGCGTTTACAAAGATTTTGGCACCAATTATGGCTGTCCTCTTTTCCAAGGGTATAACGGTGATACCCTGTCTGGACGACATTCTTGTCAAAGCTCCCACCCAATCTCACAGGTAGCTTGTAGGTTGTATTACACACCCTTGACTAATTCGGATGGATTGTCAGTTGAATGAAATCCACACTAATTCCCACTCAGTAGCTTCTCTTCCTGGGGATAATCTTTGACACTGCTCGGGGTTGGTTTTGCAGTTTCTATCCAAAATCTTAAGTTGTCAGGCAGGCATTCCTTCCAGTTTTGCATGAGGGTTCTAGGTCACATGGTGGCGGCATGCTTAGCGATTCCGTTTGTTCAGTTCCATTTAAGACAATTGCAGAACACTTTTGTAGCGCTTTGGGACAGGTTATTACAGTCCATGGATAGGCCTATTCACCTTTTATTTCGATGTCGCCGATCCCTCAGGTGGTGGTTGCCTCCCCCTCCTTTGTCCCAGGGTCTCTCCTTTCGCCCCTTACAGTGGCAGATTCTGTCCACATATGCCAATCTCTCCGGATGGGGGGCAATTTATCACCGCTACTCAAAACAAGGAACATGGAACTGTCAGGAGATGCTTCTCCAGATCAATGTTCTAGAGCTCAGGGCGATCCATCAAACTCTTCTTCATCTGCAGCATCTACTTCAAGGGATACCAGTCAGGATTCAATCAGACAACGCCATAGTGGTAGCATATATCAACCGCTGGGGAGAACAATAAGTCTTTCCACCATGTTGGAGGTGACAAAAATTCTGAAGTGGACAGAGGGCAGAGTTCCTCTGATCTCAGTGATTTATGTTCCCGGGGTAGTGATTTGGTGGTGGATATCTTTAGCCGTCAGCAGATAGATCCTTGAGAGAAGGCCCTTCACCCAGAAGTGTTCAGTCAGATTTGTCTTTGTTGGGGCTCTCTGGATGTCGATCTAATGGCTTTCATGCTAAACCCACAGAGTTCCAAGGTTTGTTGCAAGATCTTGAGACTTTCAGGTGACCGAAGTCAATGCTTTGGCATTTCCTTTGTCCTGGTGCTCACTCACAAATGTTTTTCCTCCTCTTCCTATTCTTATAAGGCTTCTCAAGAAGATGAAAGTAGAAGGGGTTTCCGTAATCCTGGTGGCTCCAGATTGGCCTTGGAGGGCCTGGTACTCTGACATTATCAACCATCTAGGCAATGCTGCAATGGCCTCTTCTGGAACGCCCAGACCTTCTGTCTTCGGGTCTGTTCTACTATCACAATTTATAGCCGCTTGCTAACACCATGGCTGTTGAAACCCACAGTTCGAAGGAAGTCAACCCTTTCAGAGTCCGTTATTCAGACTATGGTTAAAGTGCAAAAACCTATGTCTCTTCTCACCCCAAAGACAGCGTTAGAACATCCTGGGGTTCTGTGCCCCCCAATGAAGTGACAAAAAAAAGATTTTTGGTACTAACCGTAAAATCTGTTTCTCATTTGTCTTCATTGGGGTACACAGCTCTTTCCCCTGTTGCCTGGTCGGGCATGTATTTATGCTGTTCTTTTTGTTCACCTTTTTTGCTGCTCCTACATCTTTCTCACTAAACTGAAAATGTGAGGAACCATTCTGCAAGGTATAGTCTGCTGGAGAGGAGCTACTTTATGTGATATCAGTGTCTGACTCCAGGTGGCAGCAGACCGAGTTCTGTGTCTGCCAAGGAAGACTAACGAGAAACAGATTTTACGGTGAGTACCACAAATCTGCTTATTTCCTATCCTTCTGATGGGGGATAACTTGCTTAAAGGAGTTGCCCAACATAAACTCAAAATTTTTTGTTAAGCTAATCTGTGCTGTATTGTCATATAAAACACCCCTACATTGTTATTTTTTGTTTTCTAACTTTCTTCGGCGCTCCATTGGGAGACCCAGACGATTGGGTGTATAGCACTGCCTCCGGAGGCCACACAAAGCAATTACACTAAAAAGTGTAAGGCCCCTCCCCTTCTGGCTATACACCCCCAGTGGGATCACTGGCTCACCAGTTTTCTGCTTTGTGCGAAGGAGGTCAGACATCCACGCATAGCTCCACTGTTTAGTCAGCAGTAGCTGCTGACTATATCGGATGGAAGAAAAGAGGGCCCATATGGGGCCCCCAGCATGCTCCCTTCTTACCCCACTTGTGGTTTGTAAGGTTGAGGTACCCATTGCGGGTACGGAGGCTGGAGCCCACATGCTGTTTTCCTTCCCCATCCCCCTGAGGGGCTCTGAGGAAGTGGGATCTTACCGGCCACCAAGCCCTGAGGCCGGGCTCCATCCACAGACCCATAGAACCTGCTGGATGTGGAGCGGGAGTGCCGTTCAGGGACAAGGCCCTGCAACTTTCAGGTACTCTGTGTCCCCGTATGGCAGGCCACGCACACCCCAGGCTTGCTGGGTGTGCTAGTGCGCCGGGGACTGTAGCGCTGTGCGCTGGGCTTATGGTCCCCGCAGATTACTGGGGGACTTTATGTGTGTGGATCGCCGCGCCGACCGCCCCTGGAGCGGCGGCGCAGCTGCGACTTGTAGTGCGCCGGGGACGCGCCGACCGCGCTTTTACGGCGGCGGCGCTTCTAACTTTAGTCCCCGGTTTTCTGCGGCCTAGCTCCGCTTCGTTAACGCCCCCCACCCTGTCAATCAGGGTAGGGGAGAGACGTTGTTCAATCGGCAGCGCCGAGGGCTGGAGCACGATTTACATGCTCCAGCCCTCTCACTGAGCACAGTAGGACACAGGCTTCGCGCTTTTTCTCTGTGCACGCCCTAGGCCCGCCCCCAGGCTTGCAGCTCCCCAGGACGCCGGCAGCCATTATACACATGCAGTCTGGCTGGAGAACGGACGCAGGCTCTGAGGGACCCAGGCTAGGGGTTTCTGGCGACCACACACCCGCGCTAAGCGGGCGGTAAGCAGCACATACGTGCGGCCCCACTAGTGCCACAGTGTTATATTTGTGTACTGCACTGTAAGGTCGCTTCTTGGCTGTACACCCTATATTGCTTTAAGGAGACAACAGCATGTCATCCGCAAAACGCAAGGGTGCCAAGGCACGGGCTGTATACACTGCTTGTACAGCATGTGGGGCTAATCTACCAGCAGGCTCCAACGACTCTCATTGTGTGCAATGTTCAGTCCCAGTGGCACTTCGTCAGCCAGAGCCTATTGTGGTGGTAGCCCAGGCAACGCCTGTGAACCCTACCCCGGTGACGGGGACAGAATTTGCAGTCTTTGCTGATAAAATGTCTGTGACTATGACAAAAATCCTGGAGACCTTGCAGTCCAGGCCAGTTGCTCAGACCATGGACACCGCTGTGACTATGTTCCCCGGCCCCCCTCAGCTGGAATTAATCCGTAATTCAAGGGGGTCCCAGGCATCACAGGCTGAGGGCTCTGACTCCGATGACAGTCCCAGTCCGCCTAAGCGAGCTCGCTGGGAGAGACCCTCCACGTCATCACGCGGATCAGGGTCTCAGCGAGAAGGGTCTCTATATGATGGCTCAGAGGTGGGTGATCAGGATTCTTGTCCTGACGCCGCACTCAATTTGGATACGCCAGATGGTGACGCCATGGTAAATGACCTTATAGCGGCCATCAATAGGCTGTTGGATATTTCTCCCCCAGCCCCTTCTGCAGAGGAGGCAGCTGCACAGCAGGAGAAATTCCATTTCCTGTATCCCAAGCGTAAATTGAGTACTTTTCTGGACCACTCTGACTTCAGAGAATCCATCCAGAAACACAATACTTATCCGGACAAGCGTTTTTCTAAACGCCTTAAGGATACCCGTTATCCTTTTCCCCCTGACGTGGTCAAACGCTGGACCCAGTGTCCAAAAGTGGACCCTCCAATATCCAGGCTTGCAGCTAGATCCATAGTTGCAGTGGAGGATGGGGCTTCACTTAAAGATGCCAATGACAGACAGATGGACCTTTGGTTGAAATCTGTCTATGAAGCTATTGGCGCGTCGTTTGCTCCAGCATTCGCGGCCGTGTGGGCGCTCCAAGCTATTTCAGCTGGTCTGGCACAGGTGGACTCTCTCATACGTCCAGCAGTGCCGCAAGTGGCGTCCCTAACTACGCAAATGTCTGCGTTTGCGACCTACGCTATCAATGCGGTACTGGACTCTACGAGCCGTACCTCAATGGCATCCGCCAACTCTGTAGTTTTGCGCAGAGCCTTGTGGTTAAAGGAATGGAAAGCAGATTCTGCTTCTAAAAAATGTTTAACCAGCTTGCCATTATCTGGAGACAGACTGTTTGGTGAGCAATTGGCGGAAATCATTAAACAGTCCAAAGGTAAGGACTCCTCCTTACCCCAGCCCAGATCAAGCAAACCTCCACAGAGGAAGTGGCAGTCAAAGTTTCGGTCCTTTCGAGGCTCGGGCAAGCCCCAATTCTCCTCGTCCAAAGGGACTCAGAAAGAGCAAAGGAGCTCTGATTCCTGGCGGGCTCACTCACGCCCCAAGAAAGCAACCGGAGGTACCGCTTCCAAGGCGGCTGCCTCATGACTTTCGGCCGCCTCCCTCCGCATCCTCGGTCGGTGGCAGGCTCTCCCGCTTTTGCGACATTTGGCTGCCACAGGTCAAAGACCGGTGGGTAACAGACATTTTGTCTCACGGGTACAGGATAGAGTTCAGTTCTCGTCCTCCGCCTCGGTTCTTCAGAACTTCCCCACATCCCGACCGAGCAGATGCCCTTCTGCAGGCGGTGAATTCTCTAAGAGCAGAAGGAGTGGTGGTCCCTGTTCCTCTTCAGGAACGAGGTCAAGGTTTTTACTCCAATCTCTTTGTGGTGCCAAAAAAGGACGGCTCATTCCGTCCTGTTCTGGACCTAAAACTGCTCAACAAGCATGTGAACGCCAGGCGGTTCCGGATGGAATCCCTCCGCTCAGTCATTGCCTCAATGTCTCAAGGAGATTTCCTAGCATCAATAGACATCAAGGATGCTTATCTCCACGTGCCGATTGCTACAGAGCACCAACGCCTTCTACGCTTCGTGATAGGAGACGACCATCTTCAGTTCGTAGCTCTGCCATTTCGTCTGGCGACAGCCCCACGGGTGTTCACCAAGATCATGGCGGCAGTGGTAGCATTCTTGCACTCTCAGGGACACTCTGTGATCCCTTACTTGGACGATCTACTGGTCAAGGCACCCTCTCAAGAGGCATGCCAACTCAGCTTGACGGTTGCACTGGAGACTCTCCAGACGTTCGGGTGGATCATCAACTTCTCAAAGTCAAATCTGTCACCGACCCAATCACTAACGTATCTTGGCATGGAGTTTCATACTCTCTCAGCGATAGTGAAGCTTCCGCTGGACAAGCAGCGGTCTCTACAGACTGGGGTGCAGGCTCTCCTTCAAAGTCAGTCGCACTCCTTAAGACGCCTCATGCACTTCCTCGGGAAGATGGTGGCGGCAATGGAGGCGGTTCCGTTTGCGCAGTTTCATCTGCGCCCACTTCAATGGGACATTCTCCGCCAATGGGACGGGAAGTCAAAATCCCTGGACAGGAAAGTCTCCCTTTCCCAGACGGCCAAGGACTCTCTGCAGTGGTGGCTTCTTCCCACCTCATTATCACAGGGACGATCCTTCCTACCACCGTCTTGGGCGGTGGTCACGACAGACGCGAGTCTGTCAGGGTGGGGAGCAGTTTTTCTCCACCACAGGGCTCAGGGTACGTGGACTCAGCAGGAGTCCACCCTTCAGATCAATGTTCTGGAAATCAGAGCAGTGTATCTTGCCCTACTAGCCTTCCGGCAGTGGCTGGAAGGAAGGCAGATCCGAATTCAGTCGGACAACTCCACAGCGGTGGCATACATCAACCACCAAGGGGGGACACGCAGTCGGCAAGCCTTCCAGGAAGTCCGGCGGATTCTGATGTGGGTGGAAGCCACGGCCTCCACCATATCCGCAGTTCACATCCCCGGCGTAGAAAACTGGGAAGCAGACTTCCTCAGTCGCCAGGGCATGGACGCAGGGGAATGGTCCCTTCACCCAGACGTGTTTCAGGAAATCTGTCGCCGATGGGGAAGGCCGGACGTCGACCTCATGGCGTCCCGGCACAACAACAAGGTCCCAACCTTCATGGCACGGTCTCGCGATCAAAGAGCGCTGGCGGCAGACGCCCTAGTGCAAGATTGGTCGCAGTTCCGGCTCCCTTATGTGTTTCCACCTCTGGCACTCTTGCCCAGAGTGCTACGCAAGATCAGATCCGATTGCAGCCGCGTCATACTCGTCGCCCCAGACTGGCCGAGGAGGGCGTGGTATCCGGATCTGTGGCAGCTCACGGTCGGCCAACCGTGGGCACTACCAGACCGACCAGACTTACTGTCCCAAGGGCCGTTTTTCCATCGGAATTCTGCGGCCCTGAACCTGACTGTGTGGCCATTGAGTCCTGGATCCTAGCGTCTTCAGGATTATCCCAAGGGGTCGTTGCCACCATGAGACAGGCTAGGAAGCCCACGTCCGCTAAGATCTACCACAGAACGTGGAGGATATTCTTATCCTGGTGCTCTGCTCAGGGAGTGTCCCCCTGGCCATTTGCATTGCCTACCTTTCTTTCTTTCCTGCAATCTGGGTTAGAAAAAGGTTTGTCGCTCGGCTCCCTTAAAGGTCAGGTCTCGGCGCTATCCGTCTTTTTTCAGAGGCGTTTGGCACGCCTTCCTAAGGTGCGCACGTTCCTACAGGGGGTTTGCCATATCGTACCCCCGTACAAGCGGCCGTTAGATCCATGGGATCTGAACAGGGTACTAGTTGCCCTCCAGAAGCCGCCCTTCGAGCCTCTGAGGGAGGTTTCACTTTCTAGACTATCACAGAAAGTGGCTTTTCTGGTAGCGATCACATCTCTTCGGAGAGTGTCTGAGCTGGCAGCGCTATCATCCAAGGCTCCCTTCCTGGTCTTCCACCAGGACAAGGTAGTGCTGCGCCCCATTCAGGAGTTTCTCCCGAAGGTGGTATCCTCTTTTCATCTTAATCAGGATATCTCTTTGCCTTCGTTTTGTCCTCATGCAGTTCATCGGTATGAGAAGGATTTACATTTGTTGGATCTGGTGAGAGCACTCAGAATCTACATTTCCCGCACGGCGCCCTTGCGCCGTTCGGATGCACTCTTTGTCCTTGTCGCTGGTAAGCGCAAAGGGTCGCAGGCTTCTAAGGCCACCCTGGCTCGATGGATCAAAGAACCAATTCTTGAAGCCTACCGTTCTGCTGGGCTTCCGGTTCCATCAGGGCTGAAGGCCCATTCTACCAGAGCCGTGGGTGCGTCCTGGGCATTGCGACACCAGGCTACGGCTCAACAGGTGTGCCAGGCAGCTACCTGGTCGAGTCTGCACACTTTCACCAAACATTATCAGGTGCATACCTATGCTTCGGCGGACGCCAGCCTAGGTAGAAGAGTCCTGCAGGCGGCAGTTGCCTCCCTATAGGGGAGGGCTGTCTTGCAGCTCTAACATGAGGTATTCTTTACCCACCCAGGGACAGCTTTTGGACGTCCCAATCGTCTGGGTCTCCCAATGGAGCGCCGAAGAAGAAGGGAATTTTGTTACTTACCGTAAATTCCTTTTCTTCTAGCTCCTATTGGGAGACCCAGCACCCGCCCTGTTGTCCTTCGGGATTTTTGGTTGTTTTTCGGGTACACATGTTGTTCATGTTGAACGGTTTTCAGTTCTCCGACGTTACTTCGGAGTGAATTTGTTTAAACCAGTTATTGGCTTTCCTCCTTCTTGCTTTTGCACTAAAACTGGTGAGCCAGTGATCCCACTGGGGGTGTATAGCCAGAAGGGGAGGGGCCTTACACTTTTTAGTGTAATTGCTTTGTGTGGCCTCCGGAGGCAGTGCTATACACCCAATCGTCTGGGTCTCCCAATAGGAGCTAGAAGAAAAGGAATTTACGGTAAGTAACAAAATTCCCTTCTTTGTTCCTCTTGAATTATCCCTTTATTCTCTGCAGCTCTTTGTTTACATTCAGCTCCAGCAAACATAACTTCCTGTGCTAAACCTGACAGTCACAGCTGGCACCGTCCGGCCTCAGTGTCCAGCCCCGCCCACTGCCCGCCCCCTGCACACACACATTCCATGTCAGTATTCTGCCCCAGCACTGACCTGTTATCACTACAGCATTGGAAATAACAGCCCCACATCGGGCTCTGCACCCCCCATCACATCGGGCTATGCACCACACACACACATATATGGCTCTGCACCACACACACATATGGCTCTGCACCACACACATATGGCTCTGCACCACACACATATGGCTCTGCACCACACACACATGGCTCTGCACCACACACATATGGCTCTGCACCACACACACATATGGCTCTGCACCACACACACACAGGGCTCTGCCCCAGCACACACACACATGGCTCTGCCCCAGCACACACACACATGGCTCTGCCCCAGCACACACACACATGGCTCTGCCCCAGCACACACACACACATGGCTCTGCCCCAGCACACACACACATGGCTCTGCCCCAGCACACACACACATGGCTCTGCCCCAGCACACACACACATGGCTCTGCCCCAGCACACACACACATGGCTCTGCCCCAGCACACACACACATGGCTCTGCCCCAGCACACACACATATGGCTCTGCCCCAGCACACACACATATGGCTCTGCCCCAGCACACACACATGGCTCTGCCCCAGCACACACACATGGCTCTGCCCCAGCTTACACACACATGGCTTTGCACCGCACACACACATATGGCTTTGCACCGCGCACACACATATGGCTTTGCACCGCGCACACACATCGGGCTCTGCACCGCACACACACATCGGGCTCTGCACCGCACACACACATCGGGCTCTGCACCGCACACACACATCGGGCTCTGCACCGCACACACACATCGGGCTCTGCACCGCACACACACATCGGGCTCTGCACCGCACACACACATCGGGCTCTGCACCGCACACACACATCGGGCTCTGCACCGCACACACACATCGGGCTCTGCACCGCACACACACATCGGGCTCTGCACCGCACACACACATCGGGCTCTGCACCGCACACACACATCGGGCTCTGCACCGCACACACACATCGGGCTCTGCACCGCACACACACATCGGGCTCTGCACCGCACACACACATCGGGCTCTGCACCGCACACACACATCGGGCTCTGCACCGCACACACACATCGGGCTCTGCACTCCCCACACACACATCGGGCTCTGCACTCCCCACACACACATCGGGCTCTACACTCCCCACACACACATCGGGCTCTGCACTCCCCACACACATATCGGGCTCTGCAACCCCCCCCCCCACACGCACACACACGGCGCTCTGTACCGACCCCCCGACCATCGTTCTGCACCGACCCCCCCCACCCACATAGGGAACACATGTAGGGAATACATACTTACCTCTCCTCGGTCCCCGCCGCTCCTGCACGTTCGCCCGCTGTCTGGTCTGGACATATCAGCACAGTAGTGACGTCACCGCTGTCCTGAACTGTCAGACACATACAGCGGGACCAGTGATGAGAAGCAGCGCTCCCTCTCATCAGCGCTTTCAAATATATCGGCATCTGTGATCTGTGATTCCGGTACATTTGAATGTGCGATCCTGAACAGGGGGCCCGGTGCTGGTGGTGACAACGTGTGCAGCTGCCACCAGGCCCCTCCCCTCAGCTCACGGACCCCACAGCAGTGCCGGGGAAGATTGCGGGGAGAGTACGGGGTGCCGGAGAATGTGTGGGAGGGTGCAGGGAAGGGGGGCGGGGACTCCACGCGCACTGTACAGCCCAGCAGGGCGGCAACATGCTGTTCCAGATTTGCATGTCAACATGGTCCTGCCCATGTTGACATGAAATGACCGGAAGCAGCAAAATCGCGGCAGGAGCGGTCACATGACCACTCTGAGCCGGGGGAGAGGGGCTGACAGCAGGGTAGGTAAGTGCTCACTATCTACTTACCTGCCCCAATGTAGCCCAATAGGGAAATAATAAAAAAAAAGTCAAAATAAGCCGGATAACCCCTTTAATCAGATAGGGTCTGGTTGCCGGGACCCGCATCGACCACCAGAAAGGGAAACTTTTATTCCCCATTACTATGGAGCTGCATTGTGCATTCTTGACTGATGCTCCATTCATTCCTTATGGGGCTGCATAGAGAATGACTGGAGCAGCAGTTTGACATCTGACCTGCCACTCCATGTTTTTTGTTTTTGTTTTTTTTTTTGTTTTTTTTAAGGGGATAAAAGTGCCCCTTGGAGCATTAAAAAAAAAAATTCCTCATGCTAACGATTAGTTTGGGTCCCAGTAGTCAGATACTCACTGATCAGTAAGTTATCTCCTTTCTTGTGTGGATTAGTAATAAATTGATATCACTGGAGAATCTCTCTAAGGCCCTGTACGCACATTGCGTTTTTGCCGCGGATTTGCCATGGTTTTTGCCACAGAAAAGGTGCAGTTTTTGCTGCAGTCCTTCCCCAGGAAAATCCAAAATGCTGTGCGCACACTGCGTTTTTTTCCCTATAGGTTTTGCTGCAGAATTTCTGCAGCAAAAAAAGAAGTAGCATCTTCTTTTCCGTTGGTACCTGTGTTTTTTCTATAGATAATGGTTAAAAACCGCTGGGACCAACCCGCGAAAAAAAACGCACTAAAACCGCATGCGGATTTCAGGTGCGTTTTTGGTGCAGTTTTTGCCGTGGGTGCATAATTCTGCCAGAGGGTGCAGATTTTTCTTAAGAACAATAAATTTCCCAGTGCACACAGACCCTAAAGGTGTATATATGAACTGAGACTTCTGTGATCAAATATCTCACAAAGCGATTTATTCTGTTTTTAAATGTAAATTCTAACTGCAGCTTTCGTATATGAAGCTTCAATGTAGCTGGCACTTTCTACAATTGTCATTTTAGGCTTTATCTTTTCTTGGGATCAATAGACACTTTCTCTTATTTTTCAGGCTGTGCACATTACAGTCAGAGAATATGGTACTAAAGACCGAGCACACTCAAGTGGTCAGTCAGTTAAGTGCCCAAAATGAAGCGCAGCGGAACAATTTCAGGGACCAAGTCAGACATTTACAAGATGACCATAGGAAGACTGTGGAGACTTTGCAGCAGCAGCTGTCTAAAGTGGAGACACAACTTTTCCAAGTTAAGAGCGAGGTTACTATAACAAGTAAGTCTTAAATCTTGTATTAATGAAATCACATTGAAACCAGATTGAAGGGAACCAGTCAGCTGATTCATGCTGCCTGAACAACGGGGAGCATGAATCAGTAACTGCCTCCATTATTGCAGCTATGTATGATTTAGGGCTCATGCGCACGTAACTGCTGAATATTCTGCAGCGATTTGACAGCACATGTGCGCGTCAAATCGCTGCAGAAACACTGCATAATGGATGCAGTTTTTCTGTACAAAAAAGCTGATTTCATGCGCTATGGCTGCTGCCCCCACCATACACAGAGTGGGAGCTGCATCCAAAGCGCACAAATTAATTGACATGCTCATTTTATGAACGCACGGATTTGGGTCAAAAGTTTAGCACCCAAATCGCTGCGTTCACAAAAGCATCGAGCACACGTATCATGCACAATCTTCATAGATTGTGCAGGGAATGCAGGACGCATGCATTTACGCTGCAGTGCAATACACAGCGTAAATGCATGCAATTACACAATGTGCGCACGAGCCCTTACTCTGAAATTCTTGCGTTATTTTTTAGAGAACATACTGAGGACCAAGCTCCTAGGATTACTGCTCCAGTAGTCTGGTTTCTGGTGGCTTCTTCCAGCTCCACGCAGACTGACAAGTCTCAATATAGCCAGTCAGTCGGGGAGAAGTTCCCAAGGATATACCTCTGACTAGACACCCTAATGACACCTATTCAAAGTATGTTTGTTATGAAACACTCCAGCAATTCCAAGTTAAACATACATGCCAACAATATTGGAGTCAGTCCCTGATTCATGCTGCCTCTGCACAGGATGAGTCCGTTATCTGGTTCTCTTCTGTATGCAAAAGCCACCGACAGACTTTCCTGTGGGCAGGTTATATACGGGAGAACAAAGCGATCCCCATTTCACCTGACCATCAGTTGGCTGGTTGCGGCCAGCGCTCTGTTTATGGAGGGGCTTTAACGCTGTTGGTGAATATGATGCAGTGTCCGATTAGAACTGGAATTGTTATCCAATTACTTGTCCGGTGGATTCACACAGTGTGTTTTTTTATTAATGTCACTAAAGTTTTTGAGCCAAAGCCAGAAGTGGATTCAAAGTGAATGGAAAATATAAAGGGTGTCTATTTCTCTTCCTCGCTGAATACTTTTTTGACTTAAAAAAAAATTGCATCAAATCCTGCAAGAGTGTTTTCCAAAAAATGCTGTATATGAAATCAGACTAAGGCTATGTGCGCACGTAGTGTTCTGTCCCTGCAGAACTTTCTGCAGCGATTTGAACAGCACACGTTTGCTTCAAATCGCTGCAGAAAGAGTCCGTAATGAAAAAAAAAAGCCGATTCCATGCGCTCTGACTGCAGCTCCTCCCATAGACAGAGCGGGGACTGCAGGCAGAGCGCAGGAAAGAAGTGACTTGTCACTTCTTAGAACGCGCGCTTCGGGCAACAGCCGAAGCGCTGCGCTCTAATACGCCACGTGCGCACGTCTCCTGCATAATCTTCATAGATTATGCTGGGGACGCAGGACGCATGCAGTTACGCTGCGGTGCAGATCGCAGCGTAACTGCATGCAAATACGCAACGTGCGTACATAGCCTAAATGTGGAGAACTGAAGCTTTTACTTTTCATATTGTCCCAATCGGAGCTCTGACCTTGTCGGCCAAGTGTTTAGTGATTATTCTTGTAATAACATGTGTACTCAGCTGGGAACTGTGTGGGAGACAAATGTGAATAAACACATGTTTGTAGACTTTACAAGTTTCACAAGAGCGTGCAGAATATTACAGAAAAGTGTCACTTGCACACGACCCGTTATATATGCAACTGAAGCCATCAGGTCTATCAGACGGCAAGCTCTAAAAATCCCATCCAGGAAGGAAGCCCATAATAAAATGCCGACATACACAAATCTGCTCCTAAAACTTTGCCCTTTTTATTACACCAGGTAGTTATTTTGTCAGACCTTGTTCTTCTTGGAATCTGTCATCTTACACCGCTAATCCACTATCATTTATGGATTATCAGATGTAAATAAATAAGAGAACTGCAGTTTAGTTTTCTAGGGTTTTGTAATCATTTTCTAAAAATCAAGAAGATTGGTGTTTAGAAGGAAACGTCATTTCTCTTTTTTTGTTTCTTTGGTATGAATTTTGCATTCCTCCCATGTATTTCTTGTTTTCTTTAAGGTCACACAGGTTCCCAGCAGCCTGTAAGAAGTTCTCGGGAAAGACGACCAGCTGATCTTCATATCCTGGATTTATACTCCATTGCCAGGGAGGAAGGAGAAGGAATGGAAACCACGGATAATGAATCTGTGTCCTCTGCCAGCACCTATGTAGCCACATTAGAACAGCTCCTCAGCTCTTCTGACTCAAAAACGGGTAAACATTGTATTTCTGTAAAACAGATTGAGCACAGGATCAGACTACTAAATCTGAATAAATACAAACCTAAAAAAAAATGACAGATCACTGTCTCAACACAGACCAAAAGCAGATACTATTAAAGAAAATCAGGAAACAAACCATTGCCTGTAATAAATAGCATTCATGCTTGATAATGGCTAATATGTACATGGTAAATAGGATACATGAGTGCAGGTACTTAGTGTTCATGAAATATGGCAGACATGTAAAAGGCAAATGCAAACTGTCGGCATCTAGTACCTTGGATTTCAGTCTGCAAATAAAGGTGTGTTGGTTCAGCAATCACAACATTGATAGTATTTCTTTACCTCTTATCAGTTTTCAGAACGTTTGGCACTAGTAATAGTGAATCAGGCTGTCTGGTATGATACCGCCTACATGGTATCTGTACAGAAGTCCCTATTCTGTTCAAGACCAGGCCATCCCCCTTTCTCTCATTCATAGTAAGGCATGCTTTTTTTTTTCGTACATGTAGTTTTAGGAGCTGTAAAGGAATTTATTTTTTTTTTCATGATACGAGGGACCTAACATTTTAAGTTTTTCTTTTTTGGCAGATGTTAGAGGTTTATATACTGTAACAGTTAGAGTATGTATACCGCTATCTGTGCTTCCTTCTCTGGACCGAGAAGGCATATCATCGCTGAGTGTAGTGAGGGAGCAGGAGCTGCTGGGTCGTAGGAAACCCAGTCAGCTCCGCTATGCAACCACTAGACTGAATCTCTCCTGTAACTGGGGATAATATATCTGCCCCAGTTACAGGTGAAATCAAATCTGAAAAAAAATATTTAAATGCTGTCCACAAAAGTTTTTTTATGGGGGGACACAATATGTGAAATAAATTAAAAAAAAATTAGATAAAAGGCAGGATAAAGCCTTTGCCACGCCAAATCGTTGTTACTGTTAATTTTTTTCATATTTATGTACAGATTATTTTTTTCTTTATTATGCCAAAAATATTGCCAAAAAAAACAAAAGTATGGACATAGTATTAAGATTTATTATGGAAAAAAAGATGCAAAAATGATTTGAATATTCGAACAAGAAAAAAATATTACAACCTCTTTAAACTTCATGTAAACAAAGAGGAACAACGGAGTTTTGAAGTATAAGAATTAAAATACAATTTTATTATGACAAAGTATTTAAAAATTACATACAAAATAGCAAATAGCACATGACACGACTTAAATAAGTATGTGAAGAGTTAAATATACAATTATGGAAGTACGGTGTGTGGGCAACCATAAGTGACTGAATATACACCCTTGTCCTGACACAACCTATATCACAGTAGTCCCTGGATTAACAAATTACCAGTATTAGGACATCAGGGAAAGGTTAACATAGCAGGATATACCTATGGCGCCAGTGACAGCAGTTTGCCGGTGGCGAAGGAACTCCGCGTGGAGGACCCGACAAACGTTTCGCAAAGAATTATGGTCACTTATTCATGGGTGAGTGTGCTCAAGTGTGCCGGCAGGACCTTTTTTATCCATAGTGATGATCACATGATCGTCACTACGTCCAATGCGATTGGACTTACACGGCGCATGCGCGGGCGCGTCATCCCATCGTATACACTCCTCACAGCGTCAGAGTCCACGTGTGCTCCTGGAGATCCACGAGTAATCATGGAAACCGAGAAACACACATTGGAAACATATAGACGCCACAGGGGGGCAAAGAGGAGGCGACACGGCCGGGCATGCGCACATCCAAGCACATCTATGAACCGCATATGGGCAGAGAGACAGAGAGAATCATATGCCTATTTACACATAAAACATAATACATATTAAATCACATGGCATAAATGGATTCTTGAGTCAGCGGACATCATGTTGTGGTCGTTCAAAATGTAGTTTGTATTGTAGATAATCGTGGACGATTTCATACATGATTGTGGAATAGATGCTGCCAGACACACAGAAGCACAATAAGTAATCAAATAAATAATATATAAAAAAGATTAAAAACACAGAAAAAAAAACCAGAATTAATGATGATGACACAATTTTATAAAAAGGACGAGAAACTCAAATTTTCATTAAGTCCCCTAGGGCTCAGAGTGTCATGTGTCACGATTCGTTTAACCTCTCTCTGAGCCAGTATCTTCTTCATATTGCCACCTCTGATGCCCCCATGTATGAGATCAGTTCCAAGAACCTTCAGAAATTGAGCATCACTATCATGGAATTGCCTAAAATGTCGAGGCAACGTCTTCAACGTCTTCACATCCACCTCCGTTTTTGCTTCACAAATGTCTCTCACATGCTCCCGTACTCTCACTCGAAGTTCTCTTGAAGTGAGACCAATATAAATTTTTGAGCACCTGCATGTAGCCTAATAGATAACATAAGAGCTACCACATGAGATATATTGATTGATATTGAACTCACTGGTCCCATCACTAGATTTAAATGTGGAGCATCGAGAGACATTCGTGCATGCAAGACAATGACCGCATGGATATGACCCCTTAATGGGTCGATTATGGCCGAATAGGCCTCTAGTCTTAGGGGCATAGTGACTCTGGACAAGTAAATCTCTGAGGTTCTTGGAACGTTTGGGGGTCATTAATGGTCTTTCAGAGAGGCTTGAAGACAACCTTGTCTCAGATTTCAGAATTGACCAATGTTTGGTCATGATGTTGCGCATAGTATCCCATTCTGAGTTAAAGGTGGAAATGAAACGAACTGGTTCACTACCTAGACTCGCTGTTCTGCCATTGGATTTTTGTAATATTTGACCACGAGAAGTTGTTTTGGCTCTATTGTATCCTCTCTTAATTGACCGATGACTATAGCCTCTCTGGAAGAATCTGTCACGTAAATCACCGGCCTGTCTCTCAAATTTCTCCTCAATGGAGCAGATACGTTTTGCTCTGAGGAACTGACCAACCGGGATGGCTTGTATAGTAGAGATGTTATGAGCAGAGGAGGCATGCAGTAATGAATTCACTGCTGTCTCCTTCCTGTACACGTCAGTCTGGAGAAGACCTGAAGAATCCACTTCCAGACTGATATCCAAAAAATCTATTTTCTGTGTACTGGTTCTATATGTCAACTTGATGTTTTTTGTGTTATTTAAAAAGCCCATGAATGATCTGAGCTCCTCCATTGTGCCCTGCCAGAAAAAAAAGGAAATCATCAGTGTAGCGGAGCCCCATATGCACATGGTGTGAGGCCTGGGTGCCCCCACACGCAAATATATCCCTCTCCCAGTACCCTAGGAAGAGATTTGCGTATGAAGGCGCACAGGCCGCGCCCATGGCTGTGCCCCGCCTCTGAAGATAGAAAAAATCTTTAAACGTAAAAAAAATTGTGTCTCAGGACATAATGAAGGAGCTCCAAGATCAATTCACATAAATTGCCATCACGGTTGCTGTTCCTCAGGTAAAAACGGACCGCCTCCACACCTGCATCATGACTGATGCAGGTGTAGAGGGACTCCACATCGGCTGTAACAATAATCATGTCGTCAGCCTCGACATTTTAGGCAATTCCATGATAGTGATGCCCGGTCTCTGAAGGTTCTTGGAATTGATCTCATACATGGGGGCATCAGAGGTGGCAATATGAAGAAGATACTGGCCCAGAGAGAGGTTAAATGGATCGTGACACTTGACACTCTGAGCCCTAGGGGACTTAATGAAAATTTGAGTTTCTCGTCCTTTTTATAAAATTGTGTCATCATCATAAATTCTGGGGTTTTTTTCTGTGTTTTTAATCTTTTTTATATATCATTTATTTGATTACTTATTGTGCTTCTTTGTGTCTGGCAGCATCTATTCCACAATCGTGTATGGAATCGTCTGCGATTATCCACAATACAAACTACATTTTGAATGTCCACAACATGATGTCCGCTGATTCAAGAATCCATTTATGCCATGTGATTTAATATGTATTATGTTTTATGTGTAAATAGGCATATGATTCTCTGTCTTTTTGCCCATATGCGGTTCATAGATGTGCTTGGATGTGCGCATGCCCGGCCGTGTCGCCTCCTCTTTGCCCCCCCTGCAGCATCTATATGTTTCCAATGTGTGTTTCTCGATTTCCATGGTTACCCGTGGATTTCCGGGAGCACACGTGGACTCTGACGCCGTGAGGGGTGTATGTGTCCTGCCGACACACTTGAGCGCACTCTCCCATGAATAAGCGACCATAATTCCTTGCGAAACGTACGTCGGGTCCTCCACGCGGAGCTCCTTCTCCACTGGCAAGCTGCTGTCACTGGCGCCTTAGGTATATCCTGCTATGTTAACCTTTCCCCGATGTCCTAATACTGGTAATTTGTTAATCCAGGGACTACTGTGATATAGGTTGTGTCAGGACAAGGGTGTATATTCAGTCATTTATGGTTGCCCACCCACCGTACTTCCATAATTGTATATTTAACTCTTCACTTACTTATTTAAGTCGTGTCATGTGCTATTTGCTATTTTGTATATAATTTTTAAATACTTTGTCATAATAAAATTGTATTTTAATTCTTATACTTCAAAACTCCGTTGTTCCTCCTTGTTTACATGTTTATTGGAGTTGGTATGGGTCCAACACTTTCTTACATCTTTGCGGTTGGCTCTACACTTTGAACTAAAAATGTGCCACAGGTTCCTTTTGTCTAGTACTCTTTAAACTTCATGTAGAGAAAATAAATAAAATGAGTGCTCAGGAATGGAGGTAAATAGCCTGATCTTGAACTAGTTTTCCTACTACTAGCATTTGATGTCAGATGTTTTGCATTCCAACCCCTAGGACCCCCACCAATGCATGTGATAAAAGGGACATTGCAGCTTGGCATTGTATATGTATTGTACTATAATGTGATCTTGTATTTATGGTTTGGTCAAGAACAGCCAGATGTCAAAGAAAAGGATGGCCATGTCAGTGTTAGTAATTAGTATTTTATTTTCCATAAAATAGCCATTTTGGAACATCCTTTCGTACATCTATGTTGTTCCCTTGTTTTTACTCCTAGAAATCCATGAATAAATTTTCATTGGGGTGTTACCATTCCTTGTTAGAGGGGCTTGTCCATATACCCTCTGGCATTGTCAGCACTGATTGGTCAGGGTCAGACTGTGGGAATACGCCCACAACAGGTAACACCTACTTGTCAATTTATTCATGAATTTCTAGAAAGTGTAGCAGAGGAACTGCACAATGAAGCCTTCAAGAAAAAAATGCTCCAAAACTGTCATATTTTGGGAAATACGATTATTCACTAACTTGGACACCTCTCAAGAGCTGACAGGCTTCTGGTGTCAGTGCTGGTTCCTGAAACTCATGTTCATCATATGTTGGTTGATTTTTGAAGTTCTGTGCAGAATATATTAGGTATACAGAATTCCTCCTGATGAAAACGAATACTACCAGCAGTGCCTTTCTAATGAACTATTTCTACATTAGTTGAAAAATGTGATTGATTCCGAGGGAATATTCACTACCTTTTTTGAAGCCAACAAATGCTCCATTACTCTGGCATAAAGCTGGGCATTGACAGCCCTGAGATTTCTAGATATTAAAGTCATGATGCCTTTTTATTGTTTGCTTTTAATTTGTGCCTGTTTTAGCTGCAGACCTTCCTCAGTGGCTGCCAGAAATTTCTAAGGAAGAATTAACCGAGAAGCTCAATACAACATCAAAGAGTGTTGACCATCTGAGTGGACTTCTGCATGAGACAGAGGCAACCAACGCCATGCTTATGGAACAAATAACAGTAAGTGCCTCTATCAAGTGATTCGAGCAATATTTGCTCCACAATGTGAAAGCTTACACTTTCTAAAGATCTAACCTTGGTTATAAATGCTGCTTAGCAAATGCTGGCCCCTAATGCATCTGCTAACAAGTACCAGTTATAATTATATAATGAAGTGGGTTGTTAAAGGGATTCTTCGGAACTCTTCTATAACCGAGCAGCAGTAGTAAATTACGATATACATGCAATGTGTAGTATACCTTCGATCATTCTGCTCTATTTCTGGCATTGCAGAAAGACTATGTAACATAGCCATTTTTCTGAATCACTTCTCCTTTAAGATGTCCAACCTTTCATTAGAGACTGTCCCAATTAGGGGAGTGTTAAAGAAAAGTCCACCATTTGCAGCACACTTAATTAGCCAGGGCAAAGGACCACTCTGTAGACTTTGGCTTGGCCAGGTTGCCCATTAATTTGAATGGATGCCATTTAGCAGCAACTGTGATGCGTGGCTACCAATATCCTACCTTGCCTTGCTATATCGGCTTAGCGCTGGTGGCGTTTGAGCAGCTGGACAAAAGAGCAAATGATTGCCAGGCTTCTGCAGTTTGAAAGGAGCTTATTTAGATGGTATTATGTAGGATGTATGTCATTTACATCTCTTTTTATCTTATTTTACATTTTGTGTGGCCACATTTTCTTATCCTAGCTCCTCAAGAATGAAATCCGCCGTCTAGAAAGGAACCAGGAAAGAGAGAAGTCTGTAGCGAATTTGGAATATCTCAAAAATGTCCTACTACAATTCATTTTTCTCAAGGCGGGCAGTGAAAGACAGCGACTTCTTCCAGTTATTGATACTATGTTGCAACTAAGTCCTGAAGAGAGAGGAAAACTGTTTGCCATTGCTCAAGGTGAGACATGCATGGGATAACACTGATGGATCGCATGAATGCTTTGAGAAATATGCAAACAAGGAAATAGTTAATAAGTGTTTGGTGTATGCATAAAATTGTGCATGTCTTTAACCCCTTAACGACCTTGGACGTACTGAGTACGTCATGGTGACATGGTGCTAAAGGACCCATGACGTACTCAGTACGTCCTGGCGAAATCGCGGTCCCGGAGCCCCGGGGAATGAAATTTATTTACTTAAACGGTGGATTCGGGAAGGAGGGGACCTCTGCCTGACGTCAGGAGGGGTGGTGCCTCCTCCCCGAACCTACAGAGGCTGTGATTGGCTGACGAACGCCGCTCAGCCAATTACAGCCACTGTAATGTTCCAGCCATTGAAAATGGCTGGAACATTGAAATCCAGCCCTGATCAGTGCTGCTGTAGCACTGGCCATTGGCTGGAGCTGGGTGATCGATGCTTCACCCGCCCCCAGCTCTGATTGGAGAGACCGGTCTTGTGACCGCTCTCTCCAATCAATGTGGATCTGCGGCCTGTGACCGTCCCTGGAAGCCGAGGAGAGCGGTAAGTTGTTGTCCCCGCCGCCCGCCCCTGTCCCCGATCGCCCCGCCGCCCGCCCCTGTCCCCGCCGCTGCTCCCGCTTCACCGCCGCTGTCTCCGATCGCCCCGCCGCTGCTCCCGCTTCACCGCCGCTGTCTCCGATCGCCCCGCCGCTGCTCCCGCTTCACCGCTGTCCCCGCCGCTGTCTCCGATCGCCCCGCCGCTGCTGCCGCTTCACCGCTGTCCCCGCCGCCATGCTCCCGATGCACCGCTGTCTCCGCCGCCATGCTCCCGCTCCACCGCCGTCCCCGCCGCCATGCTCCCGCTGCACCGCCGTCCCCGCCGCCATGCTCCCGCTCCACCGCCGTCCCCGCCGCCATGCTCCCGCTGCACCGCTGTCTCCGCCGCCGCTCCCGATCCACCGCCGTCCCCGCCGCCATGCTCCCGCTGCACCGCTGTCTCCGCCGCCGCTCCCGATCCACCGCCGTCCCCGCCGCCATGCTCCCGCTGCACCGCCGTCCCCGCCGCCATGCTCCCGCTGCACCGCCGTCCCCGCCGCCATGCTCCCGCTGCACCGCCGTCCCCGCCGCCATGCTCCCGCTGCACCGCCGTCCCCGCCGCCATGCTCCCGCTGCACCGCTGTCTCCGCCGCCGCTCCCGATCCACCGCCGTCCCCGCCGCCATGCTCCCGCTGCACCGCTGTCTCCGCCGCCGCTCCCGATCCACCGACGTCCCCGCCGCCATGCTCCCGCTGCACCGCTGTCTCCGCCGCCGCTCCCGATCCACCGACGTCTCCGCCGCCATGCTCCCGCTGCACCGCTGTCTCCGCCGCCGCTCCCGATCCACCGCCGTCCCCGCCGCCATGCTCCCGATCCACCGCCGTCCCCGCCGCCGCTCCCGATCCACCGCCGTCCCCGCCGCCGCTCCCGATCCACCGCCGTCCCCGCCGCCGCTCCCGATCCACCGCCGTCCCCGCCGCCATGCTCGCCACTGTCCCCGCCGCCGTCGCACCCACCTTTTTCAGCCGCTGCTGCCCCCGATCGGCGGCGGCCGCCGCCTCCTTCATCGGCTGCCCCTTCTCCATCGCCACACCACCTATCCCTCCATGTGCTGCAAGCCACCCTCCCCCCACGTGGGGGGAGGGTGGCTGGCTTGCAGCACATGTGGGGGGAGGGTGGCTGGCTTGCAGCACATGTGGGGGGAGGGAGGGGGGCTTGCAGCACATGTGGGGGGAGGGAGGGGGGCTTGCAGCACATGTAGGGGGAGGGAGGGGGGCTTGCAGCACATGTAGGGGGAGGGAGGGGGGCTTGCAGCACATGTGGGGGGAGGGTGGCTGGCTTGCAGCACATGTGGGGGGAGGGTGGCTGGCTTGCAGCACATGTGGGGGGAGGGAGGGGGGCTTGCAGCACATGTGGGGGGAGGGAGGGGGGCTTGCAGCACATGTAGGGGGAGGGAGGGGGGCTTGCAGCACATGTAGGGGGAGGGAGGGGGGCTTGCAGCACATGTGGGGGGAGGGTGGCTGGCTTGCAGCACATGTGGGGGGAGGGTGGCTGGCTTGCATTTTTTTGTCTACATTGCTTTGGTTGCTGTGAAGCTCCTAAAGGGTTAATAAACTTCTTGGATGTGGTTTTGAGCAGAGTGAGGGGTGCAGATTTTAGAATTGGGTCACTTTTGGGTATTTTCTGTCGCCTAGGTTTCTCAAATCACTCCAAATGTGATGTGGTACCTAAAAAATTTTTTTTTGTAAATTTTGTTGGAAAAATGAGAAATTGGTGATGAACTTTGAACCCTTCTAACTTCCTAACGGAATTTTTTTTTTTTTCAAAAATTGCGCTGGTGTAAAGTAGACATGTGGGAAATGTTATTTAGTAACTTTTTTGTGTGACATATCTCTCAGATTTATGGGCATAAAATTTCAAATTTTGAAAATTGCAAAATTTTCAAAATTTTCGCCAAATTTCCGAAATTTTCACAAATAAACGCAAAACATATCGGCCTAAATTTACCACTGACATGAAGTACAATATGTCACGAAAAAACAATCTCAGAATCGCCAGGATCCGTTGAAGTGTTCCAGAGTTATAACCTGTCAAAGTGACACTGGTCAAAATTGCAAAAAATGGCCGGGTCTTTAAGGTGAAAACAGGCTGGGGGCTGAAGGGGTTAAGGACATAAGGGGGTAGTCAACTATTGAACAATCCATTCTTGATATGTAAATTGCCCATTATAAAATATGAAAAACATATAGGCCCAGATCGGCTGCGTTCATTTGCTGTATGGAGGCGTCCCTCTGAATGTTGAAGGCTGTATCTGTCACATGCCATAACACATATCCAGCATATTTTTTTTTTTCTTTACACGATCCCTTAAAAGATCTAGCTGAGCCATTCTGGTTTTTTTTGTTATGTTTTTTTTACTAATCTTTTCTAAAATGTAGAAGTGAAAATGTTCGAAAAACACTAATGGTAGGTAACGTACACCCTGCACTCTAGTGTTGGAGCCTATTCCGAAGCCAATTTCCAAAACCTGTCTTAGGCTTCTGTCTTTATTCTTACCAGGAGTGAACACGCAGGGATTCTGAATTTAGCAGTAATGTTTTATATTTCTTTTTGCTCTTTAGGGGAAGAAGAGTCTGCTGCTCGGCCAGCTGGATGGGCCTCCTATCTCCACAGCTGGTCAGGGCTCCGGTAGTTCAAGGTCATTGATGGAGCTCCAAGGAACTTTTTAGATTTGCACTGTTTACTCCACCTTATTTCTAAGATTTTGTGTGATTCTATTGATTGTGAAACTGGAATCTAAATGTCTATTTAAACTTACCAAAAGAAAAAAAACAAAAACTGAGTGCCTATATAACGATTATCAATTCAGTCTGCACAGCACACTTTCTTACTATTGTTTACTGCATTACTTTACTGTTTACTTTAATTTATATGGTGTTTTAATGTTTTCTCCTGGATAATATTTTTTTTACTCCATTGCCATGGCAAAGAAAAAAAGAAACAATATGTACAAAATTAATTTCCATTGCAGGTTATTTTAATTTTTCTAAATTAAGAAGGACTGTTATATATTCTATGGCATGTTATGCTACATATGTCTACATGAACCAAAGAATGTATATGAATCAAAATTAAGCAGAATCATTTCTTCTAATAGTGATCGAAAGAAAAGGGGTTGATCTTAAAAATAAATGGAGGAAGGGACACTGAAATGACCACAGTTTAGAGCCCTTATCCATGGGGAGGATCTTGGCAATATTTTGTAGTTTGGTTAAGAAAATGAAGAAAAATGTCTAGTAATTTGCTACTTATTAAACACGCTTTCTGTGTTTGTCTGTGAGTCACTTCATCTCTTGTGTTATAAGCTTTGATAACAATGAATGGCTAGTATGAATGCACATTTAGGATAAGACTAGAAAGTACGGCCGAATGTACGCCACCAAAACGCTCCGGACTTGTAGTGGCCAATGGCTGCACAGATCACTGGTGAAATTATACAACCTTTGGCTCGTGGGTAGGTGAAGTTTTGGCTACGTCTGTCCAGCTGTTTGTGTTCTGTCAAGTGTTGGTACAAGGTAGTCTTTGATCAGATATTCTGTTTACTTAAGGGTTAACTAAAAATTCAAGGCTCCTATTCACAATATTGAAGTATATAGTGTACTTCCTACAGTCTGTATATTGCAATAAATGAGAATATATTGGCTGCTAGATGCTTAAAGGGCAACCATTATTTTAATTTATATATCATAAATTAATAATGCACATGAAAACAAGCAAGTTTGTGATATATTTTATCAGAGAATTCTGCTTCTTTCTCCACCAGGACTGATTCTGAAAATTCTCAATTCTTGGGTAAAATCTCTCATTCATTGAAGAAAGATTTTTCTCGAAAGCTTGCTTTGTAACATCACTTTATTTTATTTTAGTTAGCCATTAAAAGGTATCACAAGATTATAATTTTGTTTCTCTCACTGAGAACATTAAATAATTTTTCAACTGGCTAACACGGTACCAAAACCTTTTCACTTGTTTCTCAATACTGAGATATCTACTTTGTAGAAGGAAAGGGTGATGAGGAGGAAGGAGCTCTGGCTCTCTCCTCCACATCCCTTCATAGGAGGTGATATTTGCATCTGACAAAAAAAATCTGTCTCAATACATATTTTACCCACAAATTGAGAATTTTAAAAATGACCAGTTCAGATTGATAAAGAAGCCAGATTATTTCTCTAAGATATATTACATAGTTGCTTATTTTCATGTGCACTATTTATTTATAAAAATGGTGGTTACTCTTTATATATCGGGGAATTTCTCTTTATAAATTCTCAAGCACATTATGAAAACGTCTAATCAAAGGCCAGAGTATACAGCTTCTAGCGGGTAGCACCAGAAAGTGGAGGGTAGTACGCCTCCTCTGTCTTTTTAAATGTGAAATGTAATGCATGTAGCTGCTAGAGGTCTCTCCTGCAGCGATCAGATTCATCCGGTATCTTGATCTATTATCTCACATTTCTCTCTTCTAAGAGTAGGCCTTGTTCCATTCTGAGATTGTTTCTTTGTCATTGGTAAAACTACTAGGAACATCACAACCAATGTAGCAGTAGAAATATGATTTACATGTTTGTACAGGAAAAAAAAACAAAATGCCCAGAATTTTCTGCCATGTTTTATGTTAAAGGGAACCTGTCACCAGATTTGGCGGCTTTAAGTTATGGCCACCACCACTGAGCTCTTATATACAGCTTTCTGGAATGTTGTATGTAAGAGCCCAGGTTCCGCTTTATAATACTCACCTAGGGGGCGGTCCTTTCAATGGGTGTTGCTGCTCTCCAGTCCGGCGCCTCCTCCCTGCAGGGATCAGCAGCATCCTCTTCCTTCTGAGGCCTCTGGTCATGACGCGTCCTACATCGTGCACACTAGCCAGCATTGAGGTCCTCAGGCAGATCAAAGTAAATTAGTGCACATGCGAAGTCAGTCTTTAACCTTTCCTTGCGTCTGTGCATTACAGTACTTTGATCTGCCCTCAGCAGGGCAGATCAAAGTGCACCTGCTCAGGACCGCAATGTCAGCCTGTGAGGATGACGTAGACGCGTCATTCACACTTGGCTGGGTAGGAGGAGGACGGAGATTGCAGCGAAGAGGAGGAGCCGGACTGGAGTGGAGTGACACCCATCAGACCAGACTGCCCCCAGGTAAGTATTATAAAAGTGTTTTTACGTTACACAGTGCGGCCTGAGCTCTTATATACAGTATTCTAGAATGCTGTATATAAGAGCTCAGTGGTGGTGGTCGCAGCTTAAAGTCACCAAATCTGGTGACAGGTTCCTTTTTAATATGGAACACAAACTGACTGCCTCAAAGTTCACTGCAGCTTCACCGGATATATAGAAGTAGATGGGGAGATCTGTTTTATTGGGAAACTATTGCATTCAATTAGAGCAATTATTTCTGCTCAACTACTTAATATGTGACTGATTATTGCTTTCAGAAGGGTTCATACCTGGTTAACAATACTTTCACATGACGTGTAACTATATTGAACAGACATGATGATATATTGCTCTTTAGGGAATGTTCACACAGAGTTTTGAGAATTCTAAAACGGATCCACTCCAAAATCCACATAAAAAAACCTCTTCAAATACGCTTTGAATGCGTATATTGCATGCATATATTTCATTGACAATTATATTTGCTGTTTATAGGACTAGTTTTTTGTGCGTGGTTTTCCCAATCTTGACACTGTGAAGTTAAAAAAAAAAAAAACTGCAAAAAAAATGTGGAAACCCTTCTAATACCTCTACAAAACCGCTTAAAAAAACCCATCCCAAGAGGATTCCAGCTCCTAACTCCATGTGAACATACCCTTACTCGACATAGCAGGGTTTTTCTAGACTGACGTTCAGAATGTAATCCGCACTACACTGGCAGAATGGAAATACTGTACGCCTGTATGCATGCTATGGAATAGTTTAGAAGGGATTTGGATTTTATTTTTATTTCCACATTTGCACAGAATTCTAAATTCCTGGCTAATAAAAAATGTAAACTGTGAATAAATCCTGCACACTGTTATATCTGTTCTAATAAAGACTTTTTGATTTTTGAACATATTCTCTTTCTTGTGCTATGTAAAGAATATGTTTATCATTCTTTATTATAAATTACCACCTTTTCCTTGGGAGTTCTGTGGAAGAAGTTGGAGTGTAATTTACTAGGTATACGACAAAATGTCAGGCGTTAAAGAGAACTTGTCATCAGGATTTTATACCCCAAACTATGGCATTTATGTAAAGGCACTTTAAGGCAATGCGCGCACGCTGCGGATTTACTGTGGATTTTGCCGCAGATTTGCTGCAGAAAATGTGTTTAACATTGCTGCAGTCATTCCCCAGAAAATCCTATGGGTTTTAAAAAATGCTGTGCGCACACTGCGTTTTTTTATACCCGTGGATTTTCCGCTGCGGAATTAATGAGCATGTCACTTCTTTTCCGCAGGTGCCTGCAGTTTTTGCCATAGATAATGGTAAAAATCCGTAGGGACCAACTTGCTGAAAATCTGCACAAAATCCCGGCAAACTGCGGTAAAACCGCATGCAGATTTCGGTGCAGTTATGGTGCGGTTTCTTACTGCGGGTGTGGGATTCTTTAAGAGGGTCTGGATTTTCCTTAAGAAAAAGTCACTTTCTAGTGCGCACATAGCCTTATGCTGAGTAAGACCTTCCCGTGCATTGGACTTGGTTCTCCTGTCTGTTCCCCTATTCACCTGCCTCTGACTGATCGTTCACTAATACAGGACTCATCTAGACATGAGGCCGGCAACATATGTAGAATAGAGAGACGGGCATGAGACCTGGAAGTGCAATGTCCTAAGCAGGTGCAGGACTTACTTAGAATACACCCACCCTTATATAAGCCATTACTTTGGTTTTCTTAAAAGGGAACCGGTCACCGTTTTTTTGGACTAGAAGCTGAGGCCACCACCACCGGACTCTTATATACAGCATTCTAACATGCTGTATATAAGAGTCCAGGCCGGGGGTATAACATAAAAAACACTTTATAATACTTACCTAACGGTCGCGCTGTGGATCTTATAGGCGTCTCTGTTCTCCGGTGCTGGCGCCGACTCGTTTGGCCATCTTTGTTCTCCTTCTCTAGCCGCGGTGCATGACCGGTCCGACGTCATACACACTCGCCGGCATTCAGGTCCTGCGCAGGACCGGCGAGTGTGTATGACGTAGCCGCATCATGCACCCAGGCTTCAGAAAGAGGACGAAGCTGGCCGAAAGAGGAGGCGCCGGCATCGGAGAACGGAGACGCCCATAAGGCCCACAGCGTGACCGTTAGGTAAGTATTATAAAGTGTTTTTTATGTTGTCACAGCGGCCTGGGCTCTTATATACAGCATGTTAGACTGCTGTATATAAGAACCCGGTGGTGGTGGCCGCAGCTTATAGGCCAAAAATGTGGTCACAGGTTCCCTTTAAATATAAATGTACTGAATCTATTTTAAGCCTGGTCTACAGTTACTTTTTAAGGCAATAGTGATTGATTTTAACTATTTAGTTACAGCTGAAGTCTAAATCATTACTTTGGGACTGATTCATCAAAACTTTCACATCAGATTTCTGGCATTAAAGCTTTGAAAAAGTTGCAAAATTTAGGCATAAGTCTGAATTTCACCTAAATGTTGGGATTTGTCATTTTCAGGCCAGTTACTCTCAGCTTCTGAGCTAGGGCGTGATAGGATGCTATAGCTTGTCTAAGTCATGACGAGTTGTGGCGTTCCGTACAGCAGAAGTCTCACTCCAGTATGTAACTGGAGTGAAACTTCTGCTAAGGCGTATGCCACTTTTCAGACACTCCACATTCATGACTAGGAGTGCACTTTTTCATGAATTGGGTGCTTCTGACTCCAGCACTACCCCTCGTCAAGACAGGTGTTGTTCACACCGGTCTTGATGAATCACACCAGTTATATGCAGTTGCAGTTGTGGACTCCACTTAATAGTTAAAATCAAATCCATAGCACTACAAAGGTTTAGTGTAGTCCAGGCCTTACTGGGCTTACTGCTGTAACTTTGAGTGACAGCCTGCCTGCAGTGAGTGTCTGCAGAGTGAGCCATCACTCAACATGCCTGGGTGTGATTACAGCAGTGCTCCCAATATACTGGGAAGGGGCGTAATCAAGCCTATGCACTGCCCGAGTGACTTGGAGAGAGACGTTACATCATTATTACGCAGTGATTAAAACGTAATTTTCTCTGTTTTGCTTTTTAATGCTAGTTACCTGCAGATTATCTCTTTACATGCATTTTAATAGCATTTTTGGTGATGACCATTTCCCTTTAATCTGCAGCTTTAGGGTGAATCTGCAGGTGAATACTGGTACAATGCTATCTGGCTGCCTTACTGAAAGTAGGGCTACTGGGTGAACTTTATTCCTCCTGGGGGCTGTCTGCTTACAGTCAGACAGGTGTGTCTGGAGCTGCAGTAATGTTTGCCTTTTCCCGATAGCAGCTGGGTAACATTGTAACACTATTAGGCCTCTGTTACACGTTCGTGCCTCCGGTACGTGTATGGATAGTTTTCTCACGTACCAGAGACACGGGCACACGTTGACATATGTTTTCCTATAGTTTCGGGCACACGTAAGTATTTTTGCACGGAACGTGTGTCCGTTCCGTACTTACGTGTGCCCGTGTGCTCCATATGCCGACATGTCTGTTTTTCTCCAGCATCACGGGTGACACACGAAACGCAAACGTGTCACACGTAACACACATGGACCACACGGATGTGTTCCATGTGACACGCACCGTAGAAAAGACATGACTTTTAAAAAAACAAAACAAAAAAACAAATCTTTACTCGACTTCTCCAGCTCTCCTGTCTCTGCCGCTGCTGTCACTTGCTGCCGACCGCCGCTCATTTAATATTCACTTCACTGCGGCCGGAAGCAGCAGCAGCGGGGAGTCGGCAGGACCGGAGACTGAAGTTCAGCACCACGGACAGCAACGCCAGGGACAGGTGAATAGAAAGTTCCCGTTCTCCGTGTGTTATCGCGGATAACATACGGAGAACACACGTAGGCTATCATACACACAGCACACCAAGGGCAATGACACGTCCGTGAAAAACGTGCGTGTTTTTCTGGGACGTGTGACAGAGGCCTTAAAGGGACTCTGTCAGTGCAGAATGACTGATCAGACAGAGTGCAGGTGCTCAGCCCATAATGGTTTGGCCAAACATTTAGGTGCATCTGTTTTCCCTCTATCTACAACCATCTTTTTTGATTGACATCTCTAACTTTATATAGACAGAAAAGGGCATAGATAGATGGGAAACCAAGTGGGAAGGGGCAGTTAATGTTTGGTCACCCCAAGGGTGCACCTAGCGCCTGTACTTTGTCACCACAGAAAGACTGTTCAAACAGAGTCCCTTTTAACCTGCAGATTAACCCTACATGCGTTTGGGACATGAGAGGTTCCTTAAAAAAAAAAAAAATAATAATAATTCCATTAGTTCTGATTTAAAGTGATCTATACAGCTTATGATAGTTATAGTGTACATTTAAACTATTCAATCTGTTAGAGCTCATTTAAACACGTTTTTAGGTACAAGTTTCAGCTTGGTCAGAGTTGCATTGTTTTTTCTTGGATGATTACCAAATGTTTCTCTGCCTTCTAATATCTGGCAGTCCTTGAAAAATGGACCGCACTCTGTACCTGCGGAGATCCCTCAACCGCACTTAACTGCATGTCAATTATTCATGTGGATTTACTTGCGGAGATCCCGGCCCTCCGCTATGGAGATAGAGGCCGGGACGTCCGCAGGTAAATCGCGTGAAAGTCCGCATGTTTCCCACAGCTATTCCGCTGGAAACTCGCAACTAAAAATAGCTGCGGATGCCGGCGGGCAGCTGCGGGAAACATGCGGCCGTACCTGCGAATATATCCGCAGGTACGAGCGCCCGTGGGCACATGGCCATAGACTTGCACTGCCGATTTTGATCTGACACTCCGATCAATATTGAACATGTACCGTATTTTTCGGACTATAAGACGCACCCTGGTTTTAGAGAAGGAAAATAAAATTTTAAGCAAAAAATGTGGTCATGACACACTGTTTTGGGGCGAGGATCTGCTGCTTACACTGTTATAGGGGTAATGTCCCCAAATTCTCTGCTAAGGTATCCTATCCTGGTAATGATCCTCCTGCCTTGTATATTATCCCCATCCTTGTCTATATGTCCCCCATCACATAAAAACATAAATGTTTAGCCTATGTGCGCACGCTGCATTTTTTGCTGTGTTTTTGCGCGTTTTTGGGTGCAGTTTTGGTCTCAAAACTGCATGAATTTCCTTCCCCAGCAAAGTCTGAGATTTCATTTTTGCTGTTTGTACATTAGGCTCCTAACATATTCACTTCTTCCCTGTTCACTAGTGGCTCTGATTGGTTGCAGGCAGACCTGCCCCCATGCTGAGTGACAGCTGTCTGACTACAGCCAATAACAGACGCCGGTGGGCGGGTCTATATCATACAGTAAATAAATAATTTAAAAAAATGTGTGGTCTCCCCAATTTTGCTAACCAGCCAAGATAAAGTCTCACAGCTGGGGGTTTGTATTCTAAGGCTGGGGAGACTCAAGTTATTGGGAGCTCCCCAAGCCTAAAAATATCAGCCAGCAGCCACCCAGAATTGCCACATCCATTAGATGTGACAGTCCCAGGACTTTTCCCGGTTTATCCCGATTGCCCTGGTGTTGTGGCAATCAGGGTAATAAGGAGTTAATGGCAGCAGCCCATAGCTGCCACTAAGTCCTAGCTTAGTGATGGCAGGCGTCTATGAAACACCCCCTCATCACTAAGGTGTAAGTGAAAGTACATAAACACAATCACCCAAAAAATCCTTTATTTGAAATTAAACACAAAAAAAGCCCCTTCTTTCATTACTTTATTAATCCCTATAACACCCCCTCCAGGTCCGACGTAATCCACAAGAGGTCCCACGACGCATCCAGCTCTGCTACATCTGACAATCACAGAGAGCAGCTATAGAGCAGGACCGCTATCTGGGAGGGTCAGGCCGCAAGTGAAGAGAGCCGCGCGGCATCAGCGGTGACTTCAGCTGTCACCCCACATCATCTGACTGAAGTCACCGCTGATATTGCGCTCACTTCAGTCGTGGCCTGATATGCGGTCACAAGTGGAGGACTCCCGCTGTATACTCACCTTTCCTCACTCCACGCAGCATCGCTCTTCTTCCTGTCTATGCCAGCAGTGCCGCTGACCTGTGTTGAGCCGTGTGCACAGTGATGACGTCATCGCTTTGCGCACCGCTCTCAACACACATCAGCGGGCAGGCAGACAGGAGAACATCGCGATGCAGGGAACGGTGACCGGTGAGTATACTTATCATCAGTGCGGGGGGCAGTGCATATGTGGGGGGGCAGTGAATATAGCTACACATGATCACTCCAGGCTGTAGGAGCCAGGGATGATCACGCGGGCCGGCTGTTAATTATGCGCGCATCCTCCGCCCATCAACCCGCCCACCTGTCAGCGCCGGCTTCAGCGCTGAGAGATGATGGGTGTCGGGATGCAGTGTATGTGAAAAGAGATAATGTGCGGACCCACATGGTTACGGTAGGCGCTGCTACAGCCTGCTCCGGCGCCTAATGGCCCACTCCACCACCACCTCACCCTCTTTCCCCATAGCCATCGTACTATAAGACGCACCCCCCACTTTCTCTCAAAATTTGGGGGGTGAGGGGGGGTGGAGTGCATCTTATAGCCTGAAAAATGCGGTATTTGTGATTTTGCGTGTGGACCACTCTGGGCACAAAAAAAGTCAAATATTTAAACAGACCCAATAGTTATCATAGCTATAAGTTCTATCTGTGAAAAACCTGGATAGAACTCATATTCGTAAACTCAGATATCTGAATGAGCAGTTAAGGTCTGACCCCCTGAGTTGTATGGAGAACAAGGGTCCAAGTTTGAAAAACAT